>NW_027209081.1:0-34735 GCF_027789765.1 Dendropsophus ebraccatus
GCTCATCTCTAATATTACCATTTAGCCTTGTAACATAATACAGTTGTTACACAATGCGAACAATTAAATATATTAACAGATTTTATAAACAGATTAAAAAAAAATAAATTCCAACTTCATAACCCATGCAAAAGGATCCAGTATTAACAGACAACCACAACCACAGTTCCTATGTCTAATAGTAACTAAATGGTGACAGTAGCAATACACTACCATGATTACATGCGTTATGTGCTTACGTCACCATTTAGTTCCGATAGGACAGAGATACTGTGGCTTGTGTTGTCTGTAATACTGATCCCTTTGGCACTGCATAATGAAGTTGGAGATTTTTTAATTATGTTGATAATCAGTTTTTAAATTCTTAAATTGTAGCCTTGTATTGTGGGAGATTAAGCTCTGTGAGCAGCGCAGACAGCAGGGCGGCAGCCAGAGACAGTACCACAAACTATGATAAAACAGAACGTCCCTGCTTGTTTATTGAAGCCAAAAGAAATTCAGCCTTACATACAGGCCCAAAATAAGATAAATCCTGCTCGTCTGAGCTCTAAACTAACACAGCAAATCCTGGCTATACAGGGGACGTGCTACCAGTCACCCAACATAAAACAACACAAGTTTGGTACAATACGGTGTGGCTGAGAGTCCCCGCAGAAGCTTTAGCAGCCCTGACCCTCCCCACTGCCAGGAGAGACCTCCATGCACAGCTGCACTCTGCCCAACGGCGCTCCTGGTGCCTCCTATATCAGGCAGTGATCATGGCCTCCGCACCTTGGCTGACTTGGGCCAGACCAAAACCTGGACTGGCCAGAAAGGGAATGACAGGCCCCACTACCAACCTGCCTGTCATTCCATAAATATCCAGGCCATTTACAGCCACTACAAAGCAGCAATAGCAAGTAGTTTGCTATGGGGTTTTTAGCTTTCTGGATTCCTCCATATCTCACCCAGCTTTCCCTGGATGAGGTAGGGACTTTCTGGACCTAGTGCTCACGTATGATAGGTATCTCGGGGAGATATAGCGATTCCCCACCACCATCCCTGTCACTGTCTCACTTACTGTATACACTACATACAGTTATCTATATACAGCATATACTATATACACTACATAGAGCATATACTATATACACTATATACAGCATATACTATATCACTACATACAACATACAGTACAGCCATACTATATACAGTACATACAGCATATATATATACATACATAGAGCATTATACTATATACACTACATCAGCATACCATACACGCATACTATTAACACTACATACAGCCCATTACTATATTACACTATATCAGCATATACTATATACACTACTACAGCCAGTGGCGGATTATAATGTGGGTGTTTGGCGGCCGCCCTGGGCCCGAGGCTCCGTGGGGGCCCATGCCACGCTGCCACATTATATGCCGCCCGGGAGTGCCCCCTTCCCCCCCGCCACTGCAGGCTCTTGTGACCGCAAGCATTGTTTCGCTTGCGGTCACAAGAGTCCTCCGGCTGATGCGCGGCTGCTGGAGGTGTCCCGTCCTCTCCCCGCAGCGCGCGCATCACACACAGCTCCTATGCCGCCTGGGGCCCTGACTTCCGGTACTGGCGCGCACGTACGGAAGTCAGGCCCCAGGCGGGCACTAGAAGCTGTGTGATGGCATGCGCTGCGGGGAGAGGAGCGGGACTCCCCCGGCAGCCGTGCATCAGCCGGATACTGCAGAAGGAGAGAGAATCGACAGCGGAACGCAGGGTAGGTGAGTTGTATTTTGTTATTTTTGTGTTATTTACTGACTGGGGGGCATCTATAAAGGGGAAGAGGGGGGGGACCATCTATAAAAGGGGGAAAGAGGGGGACCATCTATAAAGGGAGGAAGGAGGGGGGACCTATCTATAAAGGGGGGGGGAGAGGGGGACCATCTATAAGGGAGGGCGGGAGAGGGGACCATCTATAAAGGGGAGAAAGAGGGGACCATCTATAAGGGAGGGGGGAGAGGGGGACCATCTATAAAGGGGGGCAAGAGGGGGACCATCTATAAAGGGGAAAAGAGGGGGGCCATCTAAGAGGGGGAAAGAGGGGGACCATGTATATAGGGAGGGGGAAAGAGGGGGACCATCTATAAAGGGGGAAAGAGGGGGACCATCTATAAGGGGGGGAAGAGGGGGACCTCTATAGAGGGGGAAAGAGGGGACCATGTATAAGGGGGAAAGAGAGGGACAATCTATAGAGGGGGGAAGAGGGAGACCATCTATAAAGGGGGACCATCTCCTATAGGATTAGCACCTCCTCTCCTGACATCCTCTGTGCTGCTGGACCTCCCCTATAGATCAGCACCCTCTTCTCCTGACATCCTCTGTGCTGCTGTGACCTTGGGGGGGGGGGGGGGGGGGCGACATCAGGGGACCAGGTGAGGTGGCAATAGTTTATTGTGGGCAGTGGAGGTGGGGTGGGCAATGCTAACTGGGGGTAGCAGCAAGGGACCAAACATTATGTTTATTGGGGCCAGCAGGGAGGTGAGGCAGGCAGTGTTTATTGGGGACAGTGGGGGGGGGGGGGGGGCGCAGTAGCGGATTATAATGTGGGCAAATTGACTTGTGGGGGGGGGGCAGGTTGGGTGGACAGCGTGGGGCCCAGGGTACATTTAATCCGCCACTGCATACAGCATACAGTACAGCACATACTATACACACTACATACAGCATACAGTACAGCACATACTATACACACTACATACAGCATACAGTACAGCACATACTATACACACTACATACAGCATACAGTACAGCACATACTATATACACTACATACAGCATACAGTACAGCACATACTATATACACTCACCGGCCACTTTATTTAGGTACACCTGTCCAACTGCACGTTACCACTTAATTTCTAATCAGCCAATCACATGGCGGCAACTCAGTGCATTTAGGCATGTAGACATGGTCAAGACAATTTCCTGCAGTTCAAACCGAGCATCAGTATGGGGAAGAAAGGTGATTTGAGTGCCTTTGAACATGGCATGGTTGTTGGTGCCAGAAGGGCTGGTCTGAGTATTTCAGAAACTGCTGATCTACTGGGATTTTCACGCACAACCATCTCTAGGGTTTAGAGAGAATGGTCGGAAAAAGAAAAAACATCCAGTGAGCGGCAGTTCTGTGGGCGGAAATGCCTTGTTGATGCCAGAGGTCAGAGGAGAATGGGCAGACTGGTTTAAGCTGATAGAAAGGCAACAGTGACTCAAATATCCAACCGTTACAACCAAGGTAGGCAGAAGAGCATCTCTGAACGCACAGTACCTCCAACTTTGAGGCAGATGGGCTACAGCAGCAGAAGACCACACCGGGTGCCACTCCTTTCAGCTAAGAACAGGAAACTGAGGCTACAATTTGCACAAGCTCATCGAAATTGGACAGTAGAAGATTGGAAAAACGTTGCCTGGTCTGATGAGTCTCGATTTCTGCTGCGACATTCGGATGGTAGGGTCAGAATTTGGCGTCAACAACATGAAAGCATGGATCCATCCTGCCTTGTATCAACGGTTCAGGCTGGTGGTGGTGGTGTCATGGTGTGGGCAATATTTTGTTGGCACTCTTTGGGCCCCTTGGTACCAATTGAGCATCATTGCAACGCCACAGCCTACCTAAATATTGGTGCTGACCATGTCCATCCCTTTATGACCACAATGTACCCAACATCTGATGGCTACTTTCAGCAGGATAATGCGCCATGTCATAAAGCTAGAATCATCTCAGACTGGTTTCTTCAACATGACAATGAGTTTACTGTACTCAAATGGCCTCCACAGTCACCAGATCTCAATCCAATAGAGCATCTTTGGGATGTGGTGGAACGGGAGGTTCGCATTATGGATGTGCAGCCGACAAATCTGCGGCAACTGTGTGATGCCATCATGTCAATATGGACCAAAATCTCTGAGAAATGCTTCCAGCACCTTGTTGAATCTATGCCACGAAGAATTGAGGCAGTTCTGAAGGCAAAAGGGGGTCCAACCCGTTACTACCATGGTGTACCTAATAAAGTGGCCGGTGAGTGTACACTACATACAGCATATACTATATACACTACATACAGCATACAGTACATTCTATATACACTACATACAGCATATACAATATACACTACATAAATCATATACACTATATACAGCATATTCTGTACACACTACATACAGCATATACCCTATACACTATATACAGCAAATACTCTATACACTACATACAACATATACCCTATACACTATATACAGCAAATACTCTACATACAGCATACTCTATACACTACATACAGCATACAGTACAGCACATACTATATACACTACATACAGCATATACCAGGGGTACCAACAACTTTTAGTGAGGGTCCACTTACCGGGGTCTTTTGTCAGGTGAAGGTCCGAGCTGAACATCAGTAGGAATGTGTTTTGTTACTTTTCACAAACGTTGTTGAACTATTTACATTTTACATACAGAATTGATGCTTATTAGTGGGAAAACTGGCACTTTCTCTCTCTCACCAGCCCTTTAAAATGAGGTACACAGGGGGTGACTTGCATTATTAGTATATAGCTCCCCCTGTAGAATATAGCCCCCTGTGTGCTCTCCCCCTGTAGTATATAGCCCCCCTGTGTGCTCTCCCCCTGTAGTATATAGCCCCTGTGCGCTCTTCCCCAGTAGTATATAGCCCCCCTGTGCACTCTCCCCCTGTAGTATATAGCTCCTCTGTGCTCTCTCCCCCTGTAGCAAATAGTCCCTGTGCACTTTCCACCTGTAGCATATAGCCCCTGTGCACTCTACCCCAGTAGTATATAGCCCCCATGTGCACTCTCCCCCTGTAGTATATAGCCCCTCTGTGTGCCCTCTCCCCTAGTGGTATATAGCCCCCCTGTGCACTCTCCCCCTGTAGTATATAGGCCACCTGTGGGCTCTCCCCCTGTAGTATATAGCACCCCATGTGCACTCTCCCCAAGTAGTATATAGGCCACCTGTGCGCTCTCCCCCAGTAGTATATAGCCCCCTGTGCACTCTCCCCCTGTAGTATATAGCCCCCCTGTGTGCGCTCTTCCCCAGTAAATAGCCCCTCTGTGCACTCTCTCACTGTAGTATATACCCCCCTGTGCACTCTCCCCCTGTAGTATGTAGCCCCCCTGTGCACTTTCCCCCTGTAGTATATAGCCCCCCGTGCACTCTCCCAGTATATAGCTCCCCTGTGCTCTCTCCCAGTATATAGCCCCCTGTGTGCTCTCCCCCTGTATATAGCCCCCCTGTGCTATCTCCCAGTATATAGCCCCCCTGTGCTCTCTCCCCCGGTATATAGCCCCCTGTGCTCTCTCCCCCGGTATATAGCCCCCTGTGCACTCTTCCCCTGTAGTATATAGCCCCCTGTGCACTCTCCCCCCTGTAGTATATAGCCCCCCTGTGCACTCTCCCCCTGTACTATATAGCCCCCCTGTGCACTCTCCCAGTATAGCCCCCCTGTGCACTCTCCCCCTCCCATAGAGCATTAAAAAAACAAACTACTTATACTCACCTGAGTCCTGCGCGTCCTCTTCTCTTCCTTCTGTGGCCGCACTGCAACGGTCACTAGAGGCCGCACTCGGAAACGTCACTCGGCGCCGACACCAGGTGAGGAGCGCGGCCTCTTGTCACCACTGCGGCCACAAGAGTGACTGACAGGGAGGGAGCCAATGGCACTGTGCACTCTCCCCCTGTAGTATATAGCCCCCCTGTGCACTCTCAAAGTATATAGCCCCCCCTGTGCTCTCTCCCACTATATATCCCCCTGTGCGCTCTCCCCCTGTATATAGCCCCCCTGTGCTCTCCCCCAGTATATAGCCCCCCTGTGCTCTCTCCCCGGTATTTAGCCCCCTGTGCTCTCTCCCCCTGTATATAGCCCCCCCCCCCCCTGTGCTCTCTCCCAGTATATAGCCCCCCCTGTGCTCTCTCCCAGTATTAAGCCCCCTGTGCTCTCTCCCCCTGTATATAGCCCCCTGTGCTCTCTCCCAGGTATATAGCCCCCTGTGCTCTCTCCCCCTGTATATAGCCCCCCCTCCCCCTGTGCTCTCTCCCAGTATATAGCCCCCCTGTGCTCTCTCCCCCGGTATATAGCCCGCTGTGCTCTCTCCCCCTGTATATAGCCCGCCTGCCTGCAGCAGATTTGATGCTGTGTTCAGTTATTTAGATCTAATCTGCTACGTATTTGCTGCGTATTGCAGCAGTAAATACGCTGCGTATACGGTGTGTGTGTTTGTACCCTAACAAGACCTAATCTTTATTAAGGAATACATTAAAAATACATAATACACGTATTAAAAGATGATCTCATAGCCATGCACATAGGCAATCACACCCCACAGGAAATAAGAATTATAAATACATAAAGCGCAATGTAAAGGAATATACAAATAACACCACACCTGTGTCAGTAGTTGCCATTGCACTAACCCTCCAGTAACTGGTATAGTCAAACCAATTGCACAGAGGCCAGTGACCTAGTAAGCACCGGAGAGGGAGATGAAGTAATAGAAATAACACTACCTGCGAGGTGGATATGTGCCGCTCCTCCAACGCCCGTTTCGGGTCTAGCTTTTTCCAGGAGGCTGGCATTCCCCCGTGTCCCTGTCCTTAAATACACCATAGCTAGCCGGAGTTCTGGTGTATAGATGCCTCCCCCTAACCAGTCACATGCTCCGCTTCCCGATGCGGCAGCGCAACAACGTCACGTGACCCGCACGTCATCACGCCGCGTTGCCAGGGAGCTGAGGACGCTAACCTGGCATGGAGGAAGCGTCACACCGCCTCCGGATAGCTACCGCCCACTCACTGAATACATATAAGTAAATGCATGCAAGAATATGCGAGTATGTAATTCTGCTGCCCTTAACCCCTTCTGCTCCCGCCCGGCTCCCCCGCTGTGTATATACCTTACCTCTCTTCGCTGCACGGGTCCGGCGTTCTGCTCTCCCGTCCGGCCAATCAGTGACTGCGGCTGGGCAACACACTGTTTGGACAGACGGGAGAGCAGGACGCCGGACCCGTGCAGCGAGGAGAGGTAATGTATACAGAGCTGGGGAGCGGAGCGGGCGGCATCAGAAGGGGTTAAGGGCGGTAAAATTACATACTCGCTGCGGTCGTTTAGACCGCAGCAAGTATGTAGTGTGTGGGAACTGCCAGGACCTGCCGGGCTCGCAGCGAGAATCTCGCTGCAAGCCCGTTCGTGTGAATATAGCCTTAAAGAGTCACTGTCGTATTTTTTTTTTTTGCAGAAATCAATAGTCCAGGCGATTTTAAGAAACTTTGTAATTGGGTTTATTAGCCAAATCTGCCATTATCTGCATGTAAAAAGCCTTTTCCCAGGTCCCCCCCCCTCCTTCCTCTTTTTCATCCACTCTGAAAAATCTGAAAATTGTGACTTGTTGCAGGAGACGTACCCTGTCTGCTCTAGGGAGAGGGGAGGGGGGAGGAGGAAGGAGGGAGTTAGCTGGCAGCAGAAAGCAGATAACAGAGGATTACAGGCACGGAGCTGGGTGACAGCTGTAATCTGAGCTCAGACAGGTCACTGGTGATGGTCAGAACAGATAACGGGTGAGGGATTTGTAGATTAACTCTTTGTTGTCCTGTTTTGGTCTTCTCTTTAGCTCTCTCCATAGGAGAACAATGAAGACAGGGGGGAGAGCTTCAAACTGCTTTTTCATGATAAAAATGCATTTTTCGGATAATAAACCCAATTACAAAGTTTCTTAAAATCGCCTGGACTATTGATTTCTGCAAAAAAAAATTTCACGACAGTGACACTTTAATTTAGATATAATTTGTACAGGAAGCCCATATACTTAACACATTAATTGCATATATATAAAATATATATAAAAACAATAAAGTGCATGATAATAGATGGATGTTAAACTCAATAAAGTGTAAGTGCTACGGAGTGCACAGTAAAGTGTACAAGTGCAAAAGAATGAAAGTGTATGAATAGAATGAGGAAAGAATATGTAAAGTGACCGGGCATAATTGAGCAAAAATGCAAATGACAAAAATATTATAATATGAATGTGCAGTAATAAAATAAAAGAGTATATCTGAATAGAAGTGATAAATTAATGACAAATTAGAACACAACCGTATGAACAACAACATTTCATGAGAACATGATGGACCAAAGTGTCAGTGCTTGAATCAAAGTGGGAAAATCAATGACATGTGAAAACAAAAAATGCTTCCCCCCCCCCCCCCTCACCGACTCCCGGTGGTCAGAATGGACGTTGTTCTTGTAATCCTCCAGGACAGGACTTCTCACGAAAATTCTAAAAACACATAAAAAACAACAATTAGTAACTAAAAACAGTATGTATATATAGGGAACTAGAGTTAGATCCAGCTATAAGAAGGGGGCAAAGCTCAGAACTTCATTCAACCCTCTAGGACAGGGGTCCTCAACTGGCGGACTGCGGTCCAAACCCGGACCGCGGAGGCCAGCTGTCCGGCTCCCTGGTCAGACCTCATAACCGCCCGGGGCGGACCGGATCCGGGGTTGGTTAGGAGGTCCCGCTCCCTACTGCAATGCCTCCCGCCCCATAGGCATACTGTCCTTAGTTTTCTGTACGCCTGTGGGGATGGGGGCAGTGCCGGTCCAGCCCCCGGCTGATACACGCTTTCTGGGGATGTCCCGGGGATTCCCCAGCAGAGCGCGCACCAAAGACCTCTGTGTACACTGCCGGCCTGTACTTCTCGGAAGTACATGCCGGCAGCACACACTGAGGTCACTGGTACGCCCTCTGCTGGGGAATCCCCGGGACATCCCCAGAGAGCGCGTATCAGCCGGGGGGCGGACGGACAGGAGAAGAGAAGAAGACAGCCGCAGCGGGGAACGAGGTGCTAGGTGAGTTGTGGGTTGTTTGTTTTTTTGTCTGTGGGCCATCTATAAGGGGAGAGCGCACTGGGGGGCTATATACGACTGGGGGGAGCACACAGGGGGCTATATACTACTTGGGGGGCTATATACTACTGGGGGAGCTTACAGGGGGCTATATACTACTGGGGGGCTATATACTACTGGGGGGAGCTCAAAGGGGGCTATATACTACAGGGGGAGAGCGCACAGGGGGGCTATATACTACAGAGGGGGCTATACACTACTAGGGAGCGCACAGGGGGGCTATATACTACTGGGGGGCTATATACTACTGGGGGGAGCTCACAGGGGGCTATATACTACAGGGGGAGAGCACAGGGGGGCTATATACTACTTGGTGGACCTCACAGGGGGGCTATATACTACTTGGGGGAAGCACAGGGGGGCTACATACTACTGGGGGAAGCTCACAAGGGGGCTATATACTACTGGGGGGAGCTCCCAGGGGGCTATATACTACAGGGGGAGAGCTCACAGGGGGTTATATACTACTGGGGGAGCAACAGGGGGCTATACACTACTGGGGGAGCAACAGGGGGGTTATATACTACCAGGGCAGTCACCCCTTTTGTACCTAATATCAAAGGGCTGTTGAGAGAGAAAAAATGCCCGTTTTCCTGCTAATAAGCAGCAATTCTGTATGTAAATAGTTGAACGTTTGTGAAAATTAACAAAACACGTTTCCTACTGATGTTCAGCTCGGACCTTCACCTGACAATAGACCCCGGTAAGTGGACCTCCACTAAAAGTTGTTGAGTACCCCTGCTCTAGGACTTACACAGTCGATCCTAACGAACCAACGCGTTTCCATCTGTGCCAAAAAAAAATTCCAATCCCCTCCTCTTCTTCCAATGTGGACTCTGTCAATGTCTCTTATCTTCAGGAGGCTTGCATTCCCATCATGTGCCATCTTACAGTGTCTGGCAATTAGTTTCCGCTGGTATAGATCTTCCTTTTCCATCTCTCACCAGATGTCTAGGACATGTTCTCGGACCCTTGTTTTCAGTTTCCGAGAGGCGAGTCCTACTTAAATGAGATTACACGACAGGTAGCATAATAAATGACACCTTCCGTGTTGCAAGTAATATACTGTGTGATCTTGAAAGTTTTATTATCATCGCTGGATACAAAATCCACTGCCGTGTGGCTTGCCCGATTGTGGTAAGGGCAGTGGATTTTGTATCCAGCGATGGTAATAAAACTTTCAATATCACACAGCATATTACATGCAACATGCAGGTGTTTCTAAGCCTATCATGTGTGATACTGTCTACTGAGCTCGTGTATCTAAGCCTATTATGTGTGATACTGTCTACTGAGCTACTGTATTGTCGAGGTGCCTTCCCAAAGAAGGCCTACTGTTGTTGGCTGTTCCCTAATTGAGTTGGAGAATGGGTCCGGATCCCCTCTCCCACACCATGCACTTAGAATGAGGACACAGACAACGTATCTTGCAAACAAGTCTGGTGTATATGGCCCCAGTTTTTATTATGGTGATCACATTTTATAGACAGATAAAATATAGGGTGGTAACAAATGCTAATAAGACATAGATGAGGCGGTTCTAGTGATTTAGATATTCAGTCATGCGCAATAGCATCTATATTAGTATTCATTATTATTATTCAAAAAGGTTAGAACAACACATTCTGTGCAATAATACTTTCACATTATTCCCACTGTAACAGACAGGCAACTTTCCTCTGAGAATGTCCTTAAACACTGATAAACATGTCTCTGAGGGAAATAGTTCTTGAGACAAAACATTCTTTCTAGTGTCATATCAGAAGTTTTCTAAGGTAAGCAATGTTCCAACTATCTCTGAGAACCCACCTTTGTTTATACAGAAAAAAACCAATGGATATGAATGTAAAATGCAAAGTCATACACTATATACGTCATCAACTTCAAAAAACTAATAACTATATATTTTAACTAATAACTATATATTTTATACGATATATTTTGACAGATAAATTGTTTACATAAGGATGTTGATACATACATAAGGATGCTAAAAAACATTTGTTATCTGCTTATGAGAATTATAGAATAACATTTATTATCTGCTGGGAACAGGTTTATTATCTGCTGGGAACAGGTTCAGTCACATAGGAGAGTTCCATAATCTCGAAACCAGCTGTATATCCTTGAACAAGTTCAGTGAAAGTTCCATGAGAAAAAGTCTTATTGTTTCTTTCAAACTTTGGATGGAAAAGGATTTATTTTTCTTTCAAACTTTGGATGGATTAACTCATTCCTCTCAGTGTCCCCCCTTTTTGGCGATGATGAAGAAATCTGGGTCCTGGACAGGATTAAATCCCAGTATGTACCCTAAACACTCTCTGACCGGCGAGGGTTGCCAGGGTGCGGATGCTTCTGGGTCCAACACCATCACCTAGAGTCACATGGGCATATCCTCCTCCAAGAAATTTCCTCATCATAACGCCAATCTAGAAGGAAAAGAAACAAACATCATTACTTATAGAGTATAAGATTTAGTTTTTGTAACTTGTTGACAACAACAGCATAATCCTTTGATTACACAATAGACCAATAAAAGAAACAACATGATCTGAAAAACTGTTTGTAGTATTCCATGAACCATCCTCCCATACCATTGAACCAATTTGCAGGATTTAAGCTAGCTAATGCCCCTGACCACCATTTATCCTGGTCTGACAGAATCATCTCATCATGTTTTTTCCTTAGTTGTGCAATTTTATCCAGTCCTGCTGTGATTTGCACTATTCCCTGATCATTTACATAATGACAACATGTAGGGCCAACTACCTGACACATCCCCCCTTGAGCAGCAGTCAGAAAATCAAGTACCACAGTGTGCTGGTTAGTAACTACCATAAGTTGCCTCTGCACTGCTACTGAGGTGTTAAGTATATCCAGTATGTCAAATATCTGATCATCTAAATAGTCTGTGGCTTCAACTAATTTGTCCCAAGTTTGCATCACCATAGGATACAGAAATAAAGTACTAAAAAATTTGTTGGCCGCTGACATCTGTACTAGATGAGGTCTTCCATTATGTCGTGGTTTATTGTCCTTGGCCCTTTTTGTCAGTGTATGTCTAGGGATCTTACCTATTGGGAGGTCGTCAGTCTGTACTATAAAGGTAGCAGGTGTCAATCTTACCACTGTACAGGTACCATTTATCCCCACAGGGAGCCATTTGTAGGCGTTCCTTCCACAGACCCAATACACTCCTCCTGGGAGGTCCCATAGGTGAGAATGCTGTAAAACTAGATGATGGGCAAGATCAATCAACTTGCTTACACTCTTTATTGCACACCACTCAGGATCTTGTCCCAAAGGGCTACAATATCCAGCATCTGGGTTTCCACATGTAGGATCGTTTGGACTGTATGCCGATGAATCATTACACCATAAATTATGTTGTTCATTCTGACAGGTTGTCTCATTACCACCTTTGAATAAATATGACCATTCCCATTAGAATCTATGATCTTTCTCTCTAATAGGGATGGTTTCCATACATCTGATGTCCCTTTACTAGCATCTGTCCTATTGAATATTATTTTACATTCTCTAAGGGCACATCTCCCATGTGTATTATTTGAGTAGAGTTTCTCCTCACCCAACTACCCCCTTTGAATGCTAGGTATTGGTAACCTTTGGTTGGAGACCTCACTTCCCCTGCCCACCATGGAAAAGATATCCACCCTACTATTGGAATTGTGACACTGACATTCCACTGACTACTGTACTGTGTATCATTATTAGCTAATTGGTCCCAGCAGGAATCAACATCAAGAAATTCTTCAAATGGGACAGGAATAGCTAGATAAGCAAGAGAAGATGCAGTTACTGGGAGTGGGTACATATCCAACAGTCAGATACATTTAGTTCCATGTTAAGTAATTTGTGATGTGTTAGTAACATGTTTTCTCGAGACTCAGATTTTTTAACAAGGATATACTCAACCCAGTTAGGATCAAAATCATGATGCAAGTTTGCAATGGCTGGCATGGATCCATGTCTCCTTTCCTTCCAACTTGACAGATGTAGGTGTTGTCAAAAGCACTTGGAATGGACCATCAAATCTGGGCTCAAGACTTTTTCGAGTATGCTTCTTTACATAGACAAGATCACCAGGTTGTAATTTATGGCTTCCAGTATCAGCCTCAGGGTCTGGAAGGGAAGAGAAAACTCGAGAATGGTTATTATTTAGTTGCTTTTGCAAACTGATAACATATGCAGATAGGTTATCGCAATTCATTTCCAACTGCTGTGGTAGATAACACCCCAACTGCGGTGCCCGCCCAAACAATATTTCATATGGAGAGAGTTTAGTCTTGCCCTGAGGAGCTGTTCTCACTGAATACAAAGCAATTGGTAAGCACTGTGGCCATGGTTTATGTGTCTCTTGCATTGTTTTTTGTATTTTCAGCTTAAGGGTACCATTCAGCCTTTCCACCTTTCCTGAGGCCTGTGGCCTGTAGGGGGTGTGTAGTGCTGAGTCTATACCCAAAGCTTGACACACATTTTGGAACACTTGACCAGTAAAGTGTGTTCCTCGATCCGATTCAATGACTTCTGGTAAGCCAAATCTTGGAACCAGTTCCATAGCAATCTTAGCTGCTGTATTTCTGGCATTGGCTGACTTTACCGGATATGCCTCCGGCCATCCAGAAAAGAGATCCACACAGACAAGTACATACTCATGTGGACCAGACTTTGGCATCTGGATGTAGTCAATTTGCAGTCTCTGAAAGGGATAATAAGCCCTTGGTAAATGTTTTTTGTGGGACTTTTACTGTCTGTCCAGGGTTATTGGCCTGGCAAATGTGACATACCCTTAGGCGTTCATTCACATAATGCCTGAATCCTGGTGCATACCAGAATTTTCTGCTTTGTTGCAACATCACATTTGCACTGACATGGCTAGGTAGATGTAAGGTTGAGTAAAGGGTTGGAAACCAGGCTTTTGGCAAAACTGGTAACCCTTCAATATGCCATATTCCATCCACCAACACCCCTTTTTTGTGCATTCGTCAAGCTCTTCCTCCGTCATAGACTGAATGACTTTTTGTAATTCTGTTTGATCACTCACAGTATCCACTTCTTCATCAGGTTCTAGTGGAAGGAGAGCTGCTTTCTTTGCAGTTTTGTCGGCCAAATCATTCCCTCTGGCCTCCTTGGTATCTGCTCGTGTGTGAGCAGCCACTTTTATCACTGCAAGATCTCTGGTTTTTGCAGCTGTCTCTATGAGTTCTTTGATCAGAGTCCCATGCTTAATAGGGTTTCCTGCTGCAGTTAAAAACCCTCTCACTGCCCAAATGTGGCCTGAGTCATGGATTACGCCATGTGCGTATGCTGAATCAGTGTAGATATTGGTGGCATCATCTCCTGCTTGTTCTATGGCCTTTTTCAGTGCTGTTAATTCTGCAACCTGGGCAGAACAGCCTGGCGGCAAAGGGCCACAGATCACTGTCTCATGCAGGGTTACCACAGCATATCCAGTATGGAATTTGCCATGCTCATCAGCAAACCTGCTGCCATCAATGAAAAATTCATGCACAGGATTTGGCAATGGGATTCTTGAAATATTGTGAATAGGTTGTGACTCTGCTTCTATTAGTTCAGCACAGTCGTGTTCCATGATTTCAAGTGTTTCTTCACCATTGTCACTGTCCTTTCCCCCCTGTCCAAATCTGTGAATATGAGAAGTTCAGCCAGATTTAGACTTGTGAGTTTTTTGAAAGATGAAATTAGGAGGAAGGAGAAGTGCACATTGCATACGGACTTGTCAAGCCATTGACAGATGCTTAGTTTGGACCTGTGTTAGTATGGCATAGACGTCATGAGTAGTGAGAATGGTGGTAGGATAATCTAAAGATACATCTGATGCTTTATCCACCATGATTTGTACTGATATAACAGTCCTTAGGCAAGTGGGAGCTGCTTTGACCACTGAGTCCAATTTGACTGAATAGTACCCCAGAGGTCTATGTTTGCCATCATGTTTCTGAGTAAGGACTCCCAAAGCATACCCATCTATTTCTCTGATAAAGAGAAAGAAAGGATACTCGTAATTTGGCAAACTCAAGGCAGGGGCTCTCAACAATTCTTGCTTGAGAGTTTGAAATGCAGCTGCCGCTTCTGCTGGAAATTTGAAAGGAATTTCTTTTGTGCAGTCATGCAATGGTTGCATTAGTTTTGCAGCATTTGGTATCCACTGTCTACAGTAAGATACGAGTCCCAGAAAAGCACGAAGCTTTTTCACATTGGTTGGAGGTTTAGCTTGCTGTACAGTTTGTATGCGACTTGGACTCAGATGTTTCTGGCCAGCTGATAGACAATGTCCTAGAAAAATGACCTTCTCTTGGACAAATTGTAATTTGTCTCTGGACACTTTGCAGTGTATTGTAACAAGGAAATTCAGTAATTCCATGCTTGTTTTTTCACAAACTTCTTTTGTCGGACAGCAAAGAAGTAAGTCATCAACATACTGTAAGAGCACAGTCTCTGGTGGCAGCTGAAAGGCTTCTAGGACAGATGCCATTGCTGCAGAGTACAAAGTTGGCGAATGAACCATTCCCTGTGGCAATCTCGTCCACGCATATTGGACACCCTTATGTGTGAATGTGAACAGGTGATAGCAATCAGGGTGCAATGGCACTGACCAGTAGGCATTGACCAAGTCAATGACAGTATAGTACTGTGTTCCAGATGGTATTTGATTGAGCAGCGTATGGGGATTTGGGACTACTGGAGTGAGGGGTTCCAGTATTGCATTTATGGCTCTTAGATCATGAACCATTCGGTAAACAGTTGGTTGTCCCTTGATGGTCTTCTTTTTAACAGGGAATAATGGAGTATTGGCTGCAGATTTTAATTTAATCAGTACCCCCCCTTTGCAACAATGGTTCTATTTGCTCAGATAATGACTTTTCTTGAGCAGAGTTAAGAGGGTACTGTTGAAGTTGAGGCAGTGTGATATTTTCTTTCCATTTCACTTTTACTGGTGCTACTGGCATGTCTCCTACGTCAATTTTATCCTTAGCCCATAAAATGGGAGGTAAGGAATCAAGGGGTGCAGACTGAGAAGTAGCAGGAATGCTGTCATTCTGCTCTTCAAGGCTGAGTATTTGACACAGTGCCTCAGGTTGTAGGTCTGAGGGAATTTTCAACATAACATTCCCATCTTCCATATATTGTATGTTCCCCTGCAGGCGGGACAGAAGATCAGCACCCAAAAGTGCCATTGTCCCAGATCCACCACAAGAAATCTGGATACCAATATATGTGGACCTATTTTTGTTTTTAGTGGGTGGGTAAGAGAAATTTGTTGTAGGTGACCATCAAAGCCAGCTACACTCACTGCATCATCTGATATATCATTGGGAGACAACTTATCAGAGGGTATCATTGATCTTGAGGCTCCTGAATCTACTAGAGCTTGGGTTTGAACTCCAGAGACTTGTATGGGTATTTTGACAAATGGTCCTCTAGTGTATTTATCCTCTGCCACATATAGTCATTGTTGTCTCTTTGGCTCTGACTCCTCCTTTTCTTCTTCTTTATTATCCCGTTTTCTTTTCCTGCATTCCTTGATCATATGTCCTATCTTACCACAATAGTAGCAAGTGGGACCTCTCCGTGGTTTCTGGCCAGGTTGCTGTTCATTGGCCGCAGCTACCACTACTCTTTTTTGTTTTCCTTCTTGCAAATCCAATTGGATTCCACATGCTTTTGTAACCATATCATCCACATTATCTGCTTGTCTCCACTCTGGGCAACATAATTTCAGTTATCTGCAATTGGGTGTCTTAAACCATCTATGAAAGCTCTTGTTAGCAATCTTCTGACTGCTGCATCTTGTAGATCCAATCCCTCATCTTGATATGACTGGTTTAGTCTGAAAGAATAATCAGTCACTGATTCCTGAGGACCTTGCATTACTGGTCCTGCGGATCCCTTTTGTCTCTGTTGCATTTGGCAAAAACATTTAAATGTGGCATAAACTGTTCTCCTGATGCCATTGACCTTATGTCATGAGGTACACGATTGCCAATATGTGCCTGGAGTTGGGAAAATTGAACCGGGCTCATTTTCATTCTACAGAGATCCATCATGTCTATCCAAGCGGCTCTATATGTACCTTGAATTTGATTTAGGTACCTCCAGAAACTAACAGGAGCTATTCCAGGATTTGGTGCATTCTGCAACAGGGACATTTGATCCCCAGGTTTCCAGGGTTTATACTCATCAAATGTCCTTAGTTGGTAATCTCGTGGAGCATCAGGATTATTAGGATCTATTGGTTCCTTAATAAATATCCTTCTCTCAATCACAGGGTGCAAAGCATCAGGATGAGGCTTGTGTGCCCCACATGCTAAGCAAGTGTCTTCCCAGTCTGGGTTTTGTTGACCACAATTGACACATACCCATCCCGGGGGTCCGTTTACTGTTTTTGTGTAAGAAGGGGGGGGATTTGGAGCTGAAGTAAGGCTCAGTCCCTTTTTGTTATCTCCCCTCTGGGTTATATCCCAGGTTCCCTCTGTCCAGTCATACATCCATTGTTGGTCTTTTGCCTGTTGAGATAGATCTTTCATATGGGTAACTGTCATTTCCCATCCATTATCAATTATTAATCCTCCCCTTGTTTCTTGGACTTTAGTCCAAGTATTGGGGTTAAAAACAGCATCGTGTTGGATGTTAAAATATTTCAACATTGCTTTTGCCCTTTTTTGCTTGTTCTTTGCCATATCGGCAGGTCACTATGTGGGTTGCAGAAACCCCTTTTGATTCTGTGTGTCCCATTTTATATTACTTCGTGATCGTATAACAGGAGGCACCCAGAATGATCAACTGATGATTTCCTTTCTTGTGTCCTGTACACTTATGACAGGAGGCACCCAGAATAATCAACTGATGATTTTCTTTCTTGTGTCCTGTACACTTATGACCACGGATCACTACCAAAAGCTGGGACTTAGAATATTCCACGGTTCAGGGCTTCCTTCTATTATGTTGAAATACACTCTTGCTGCTATGTAGATTGCAAACAAGTTACCCCAAGTATACAGAGGACAGTAATTAGCATATTACAGATCTTTCCCTTGGAAACAACCAGACCACTGTCCAGCGTCCTTGTATAGTTAGGCTACTAGGCTCATTCCAAGGTGGTTTTAGCACTGGCACTGTTCCCACTGCACAACGCTCCGTGTTTATGAGGATCTGTGTGACAACCACGGCCGGGCCCTGAGTAACAGTTTTAGCCTGAATGAGCAATTCTTCGCCTACTATATACTATCCCTCACAGGTTAGGACAAACAGACATAAAACAGCCAACAAGAGGAGAACAGAGTTCAAATTAACACGCCTATCGTGAGTTCACTTTGATAACTTACTCTGCAGAGGTAGGTAAGAAAGATGTGAAGGAGGAGAGCACAGAAAAGAGCAAACAAATTTTTACTCTTACCTGGCCAGGTTTTGTGGTCTCCTTGTTCACCCCTCTCTCTCCTGGTACAGCAGTGCAGGTCATCCGATCTCCCGATGTAATGGGCGTGTCCCTGTTCGAGGCGCCAATAATGTCGAGGTGCCTTCCAAAGAAGGCCTACTGTTGTTGGCTGTTCCCTAATTGAGTTGGAGAATGGGTCCGGATCCCCTCTCCCACACCATGCACTTAGAATGAGGACACAGACAACGTATCTTGCAAACAAGTCTGGTGTATATGGCCCAGTTTTTATTATGGTGATCACATTTTATAGACAGATAAAATATAGGGTGGTAACAAATGCTAATAAGACATAGATGAGGCGGTTCTAGTGATTTAGATATTCAGTCATGCGCAATAGCATCTATATTAGTATTCATTATTATTATTCAAAAAGGTTAGAACAACACATTCTGTGCAATAATACTTTCACATTATTCCCACTGTAACAGACAGGCAACTTTCCTCTGAGAATGTCCTTAAACACTGATAAACATGTCTCTGAGGGAAATAGTTCTTGAGACAAAACATTCTTTCTAGTGTCATATCAGAAGTTTTCTAAGGTAAGCAATGTTCCAACTATCTCTGAGAACCCACCTTTGTTTATACAGAAAAAAACCAATGGATATGAATGTAAAATGCAAAGTCATACACTATATACGTCATCAACTTCAAAAAACTAATAACTATATATTTTAACTAATAACTATATATTTTATACGATATATTTTGACAGATAAATTGTTTACATAAGGATGTTGATACATACATAAGGATGCTAAAAAACATTTGTTATCTGCTTATGAGAATTATAGAATAACATTTATTATCTGCTGGGAACAGGTTTATTATCTGCTGGGAACAGGTTCAGTCACATAGGAGAGTTCCATAATCTCGAAACCAGCTGTATATCCTTGAACAAGTTCAGTGAAAGTTCCATGAGAAAAAGTCTTATTGTTTCTTTCAAACTTTGGATGGATTAACTCATTCCTCTCAGTATCTAAGCCTATCATGTGCGATACTGTCTACTGAGCTGCTGTATCTAAGCCTATCATGGCAGTGGAGGGGCCCGCTAGGCTGAGGCTCATAGTCTGAGCCTGGCGGGCCCCTGTGTTGCCCGGGGCCCCTGTGCAGCCGTAGCGGCTGCACAAGTGATATGTCCACCACTGAGTATGAGGGAAGCCAGGCGGCCTCTGGTTGATACACTCAGATGAGTTGCTGTATCTAACTCTCCTATGTAACACACAGCACTACACTATTGTATATTAGTGTGTGGTGTTGGGTTTGGGCACAGTTATTTGGTGTGAGACGATACCAGCAGCCCAGGGGGTTAGTATATGTGATGTTGGGTATTGTGCACAGATGAGGTTAGGAGGGTTATTAGTGTGGTTGTGGTTTGCACATGTGGCTGTTATTACACTGATGTGTATGGGGAGAATGAGGCTGGAGCAGCTAATACCTGGGTGGACTTGTATATACTGTCTAAACACCCTACAGCTATACGGTATTTATATTATTGTCGTTGTTATTATTGTTGTAATAATTTGTTTGTATGTAAAAGACTTACAGAAACACACAGCACAGCCCCCATCATTGTGTATATATGAAGAGTGGGTCAGTAAGAAGAACAGTCTCAGTAAAATGGGATAAATTGGCAGAAAAAAAAACTCTTTATATATCTTAATATAAAATTTCTAACAAAAATGCCTGATTTTAATATTTTTATTAACTTTACAAAATACATTAAAACAGCGGGTAACCAAATTCTATTGGCCTATTTCTGCTTCGGACATTTATACAGTAAAATACACAGATATTGTAACATGATACCGAGACAGAACCTCTTTATTTTTTTGTAAAGCAAATTAATTGTTTTTTCTTTTCCAAAAGTAGAATATATATATATATATATATATATATATATATATATAGTTAGTATCTATACACATTATACACATATATGTTGGTGCATTTCTTCCCTCACTCACAAGACTATGGAACTCTGTTGATCTTTGACATCACAAAGGAAAGCTGATGACATCACAAAGGAAAGCTGATGACATCACAAAGGAAAGGCTATGACATCACACAGACATTGTACACTTAGCTGCACAGGTAACATTCCATCAGTTGATAACTGCCGCTCAGCAGAGATACATGGGAGGGATCGCTCTCACTTACTGATATCATCACTTGGATTGGATCATCGATATAGATTTGACCACAACCTAAAATGAAGGCAAAAAACAAGAGGAATCATCTTGAAGGAGACACAGAAGAGAAGGAGAAG
This sequence comes from Dendropsophus ebraccatus, assembly GCF_027789765.1. Taxonomy (NCBI): domain Eukaryota; kingdom Metazoa; phylum Chordata; class Amphibia; order Anura; family Hylidae; genus Dendropsophus; species Dendropsophus ebraccatus. Next base: position 20,704 of record NW_027209081.1, read on the forward strand.
AATTATGGAGAGGATGAGAGTAGAGACAAGGACAGAGGAGATGATGATGATGACGGTCAGGAGCAGCCAACTACAACCAAGAAAACAAGAAAGAACCGTGTCTTAGCCTGCCTGCAAAGTGCCTGGGCCCGGATGACATGTAAGAAGAGGAAATCTTCCAGCCACAGCATTATCATCCCTCTGATGGACGCCACAGGTAGGACCAACAACTGGAATTGTACATGCATCCTTAGGGCTCCATAGAACACACACAGTGGGGCTGATTCATGGGAATAGCGCCCCCACACAGTAGTTACCCCCTCCAGTAGTGGCTGTAAGCTGCATGGTGTCCTGTGAACCACTCACCTTTGTTGTCCCCACCCCATTAGGTAATTTTAGTATTTGGGGCCTTGTTGATCGGTTTTACTCGTCTTCCTAGGGATGCGTGAGGCAGGCAGCCATCTTTTATATCCCAGGAATATAAACTGAAGCTGCTGTCCATGGGAGTTTATCGTCCTTTTTCACTTTTATTGTGGGATGTGTGGATGTTTTTCATGCCCCACGTTCACCATACAGGATAAAGAACATTGGGGGAGATTTATCAAACATGGTGGGAAGTGAAACTGTCTCAGTTGCCCCTAGAAACCAATCAGATTCCACTTTCCATTCCCAACAGACTCAGCTAGTACAATATACTGCAATACTATAATATATGTATAGTAAAAGTAATGTATTGCAGTGTATATTCATTGTGGTTTTCTTGGTGACAAAAGGGCATTAAAGCGGCAGTACATGGCATATGGCCAGAAACTAGGGACTGAATTTCGCACCAATTTGTAATGTTTTCCGCTTTCCCTCTCTGTAACATCACTAACCCCATCACCCTCTGGGAGGTATAATGACCCCTCTGTGCCCCCTTTATAGCACTGGGACCTGTTTTGCCCCCTCTGTGGTATTAGGATGTACCTGTATTATAACAATGCCTCTGTGTCCCCTCTTTAGTACTAGGGGCCCCTCTTTGATATTTGGATCCACTATATCTTCTGTGTAGTAGTAAAGCTGTCTCTGCCCCCACTGTAATAATAGGATGCTTCGGAGCCCCCTCTGTACTATACAATCTCCTCTGTGCCCCCTTTGTAGTATTATGACATGCTGCGTCCCCTCAGTGGAATTAGGACCCCTCTTTGCCCCCTCTGTAGTATTATTACCTCTCTGTGTCCACTCTGTAATAATAAGCCTCCTATATTCCCTATATGACCTCTTTCTATTAATTCACACATCTATTCTTTTCCTTTGTAACAGATAGCCGTATACAGGAAGCCATACTGCAGGAGCACCAACTACTGTGTGACCAGTACCACAACCTGGATGACCTGAGGGCCCTATACTACGCTGAACAAGAAGCCACGTTAGAGGACTACCAACGATGGTGTGACCAAACCAACAACATGGATGACATATGTGCCTTGCACTATGTGGGCCAAATAGCCATGGAAGAAGAATATCAGGAATTGTGTGACCGGATTCATAGCGTGGAGTTCCTGTATGCCCAGCACTATATGGCACGATATGAAGAGAAGCATCAACAGGAGACCGAAGAGGAAGGACCGAAGAAGGACCACGACGGACCGAAGAAGGACCACGACGGACCGAAGAAGGACCATGAAGCCCAGAAAAGTGCCAAGATCCCGTTCTTAGCCCAACTGCAAAAATGTTGGGAATGGATCATTAATTCAAAATGGAGAGGAAACATCTAAACTCAATGAAGAACGTTCCTGTGAAATGCCAGGACCCAGTAACATCAGGAATCCGTCATCCAAAGAAGACCCTGACAACTCTAAAGAGACCTCACCTGTTACAGTCCCCCTAACATTGGACTGCTTCACCTTCTACCATTCACTGGGAGAAGGAACCTTCGGTAAAGTCCTCTTGGCAAAAGACATCATCCGCACTGAATTTGTTGCCATTAAAGTGACAGAGAAGAGGCACGTCAGCTTTAAAGAACGCCATATCCTGCAACTATCTCATGAAAGCCCATACTTGATGCATGGCTTGGCCGCCTTTCACACGCAAAACTTTGCCTGTTATGTGATGGAACTGGCCACCGGAGGGGACCTGTTTGAATTTGTCAAAAACCACTCGCCTCTTGATACCGACACAGTAAAGTTCATCACAGCCGAAGTGGTATGTGGCACAGAGTTCCTGCATAGAAGAAATATTATCCATCGGGACCTGAAGCCAGAAAATATACTTCTCACCAGAGAAGGCCACATAAAAATAACAGATTTCGGCTTTGCTGTGACAAATGCTTATAGCCTGACCAGAACTGTGTGCGGAGGTACACCAGGATATGCAGCCCCAGAGATGATAAAACGCCAGCTACATGGGAGAGGAGTCGACTATTTCGCCATTGGCGTCATCCTCTACAATCTTTTGACCTTCAAGCGTCCATTTTATGGAAGAGACCAGACCGAAACAGAAATCTCTGTCCGCTGTCATACTCCAGACTACCCAAAGTCCCTTACTGACGACGCAGTTAACATCTTAAAAAGCCTGCTGCGTAAAGACCAGTTCGAGCGGCTGGGAGTCAAAGAGGACATCAGGAGCCATGCATTCTTCTCGGATATCAATTGGGAGGACGTGGAAGTCGGGAGCATTGTTCCACCAGCAATCATGAGGACATCCTCTGTTGACCTCAATGCTGAAGAACCTATGAAATTTGCTGAACCACCAAACATCATCAAACCTGAAGATCAGCAAATCTTTAATAAGTTCAGCTTTGTGTGCCCGGAGTGGTCAAATCAATATCATCCCGTCATTACTGACAAAGAAGATGCTGATAATGATGATGACGATATCTACATGTAGAGCATCAACCTCTACTGATCTCTGCTCCAATCTAAATTTTAACAACTTAATCTTAACTTAACTTAAGCCTCGGACTTAAATCTTTAACTAGACCAGATTTAAACTAACTAAACCAACTAGACTTAAACTTAACTAAAACCACTAGATTCTGGTTAAGCACAAGCTCCGTAAGACTTTGTAGAGCTTGTGGGAGGGTGGGAGGGCTCCCTCTTTGTGCCTTCACCTTGACGTGGTGAGGGAGCTTGCGTGCCTTAGTGATCCATTGAGCTAAGCTGGCTGGAGTTAATGCTCCTGGTGGGGTCTCCCGTGCCAGAGAGGTCAATGGGGAGAGGCCAGACTAAGTAAGGCACCCAGTAGAAAGGGCTCTAAATCTACTTCTTTTCTCTCTCATAAAAACGCAATAGATAGATATCAGAATAACCAGACAAGTGCAGCGCTTGAAGGTGAGCGACTCATGTCGGAAGGCGAATAAAGTCTTATCCAGGCTTAGAAAAACATGTCCACTTTCTTCCAGAAACAGCACCTCTCCTGTCCTCAGTTTGGCTCAGGTTTAGCAGTAGTGAATTGTAGTACCACACACAACCTGAGGACAGGGCTGGTGCTGTTTTTGCAAGAAAGTAGCTGTGTTTATTCTTATCCTGGATAACCCCTAAGTTAGAGTAGGTATGGAACCTAGTGTACGGGACTCATCCAGACCTAGGAGCAGGGCTGGACTGGGACTAAATAGCAGGCACGGCAAGGATTTCCCAGCAGCCGATATTCAATATAATCCCTGCCATATGACAGAAAATACATAATGTCACACAACACCTAGGATGGAGCCAACTATCACTTCTCACATTCATTTGTAAATTACACTATGAACAATACAAGAAAAATAAAATAGTTAGGATTTACCTAATGACATGATCATGTGTGTACTACTACTATACAAGCACATATATGACCAATAATACCGCCATATAGTGGTCAGATACAATGTCTACACAGGATCTGTACAACACTACAACTATACAAGCACTTATATATGCAAAAATATTGCCATACAGTGGTCAGATACCAGCTATAGGATCTGTACACTACCACTATACAAGCACCATATAACCAATAATACCGCCATACAGTGGTCAGATACAAGGTCTACACAGGATCTATACACTAACATTATAATAGCACTCATATAGTCAATAATAGTTAGTGTATGATACCAATGTGGTGATATATTTAAGCTCAACTAGGTAAAATTCTCTAGAGAAAATGTTTTCTTTAAAATTAACTAGTGTCAGAAAGTTATATAGATTTGTAATTTACTTCTATTTAAATATTTTCTGTCTTCCAGTACTTATCAGCTGCTGTATTTCCTGCAGGAAGTGGTATATTGTTTCCAGTCTGTGCTGCCACCTCTGTCCATGTCAGGAACTGTCCAGAGCAGTAGCAAATCCATGTAGAAAACCTCTGCTGCTCTCTAGGCTTGAAAGAATACACCACTTCCTGCAGGACATACAACAGATGATAAGTACTGAAAGACTTGAGATTTTTTTTAACCTCTTAAAGACAGAGCCCAAAATGGCCTTAAGGACCGGACCAAATTTCAGGAATATGACCTGTGTCACTTTATGCATTAATAACTTCAGGATGCTGTTACCTATCCGGCTCATTCTCAGATAGTTATACTTTATATTTCTGGTAAATTTGAGTCGATACTTACAGCCTATGTTTATGAAAAACCCCAAAATAACGTGAAAAATTGCATTTTTTCTAACTTTGAAATTTTGTGCTAAGGACAATGGTTATGCCACATAAATTATATATTAAATAGCATAAGCAATAAGTCTACTTTATGTTGGCGGCATTTATTAAACTTGCCTTCAACTTTATAAGACAATAGAAAGCTTCAAAGTTTAGCAGCATTTTCACAAGAGTTTCATAATCTGATTTTTCAAGGGACCAGTTGACGTTTGAAGTGTATGTGAGGGGACTGTATGTTATGAAGCCCCACAAAGCACCCCATTTCAGAAACTGCACCCCCCAAACTGTGCAAAAGCACATCCAGAAAGTGTTTTAACCCTTTAGGTCACAGAAATAAAAGCTAAGTGTGTAAGAAAATTGAAAATTTAACTATAATCCAATATCTTTCATAATTATAAACCTATTACCAGAGAAATGCACCCCAATATTTATTGCCCTGTTTCTGCAGTTTATAGAAATACCCCACATGTGGCCCTATTGCGCTATTTGACGCAACCACAAGCCTCAGATACAAAGGAGTGCCTAGTGAATTTCAATGCCTCCGTTATATTTCGTCATTTCAAGGATTTCAAGGGCCATGTCGCATTTACACAGCCCTCGTGCTGCCAAAACACTGGACACCCCCCACAAGTGACCCCATTCTGGGAACTACACCCCTCAAGGAATCTAACAAGGGGTGCAGTGAGCATATGGACCCCACTAGCACAAATGTGGAACAATGTGACGTGAAAGTGAAAAGTTACATTTTTTCACTTTCACTGCACAAATGTGCCCGTCACCAGTGGGGTCCAAATCCTCACTGCACCCCTTGTTAGATTCCTTGAGGGGTGTAGTTTCCAGAATGGGGTCACTTGTGGGGGGTTTCTACTGTCTTGGCAGCACGACGGCTCTGTAAATGCAACATGGCGTTTATCATCCATTCTGGCCAAATCCAGCCTCCAAAATCCAAATGGCGCTCCTTCCCTTCGGAGGCTTGCCCTGCACCCACATGGCGCTTTATGTCCACATGTGGGGTATTTACGGACTCAGGGAAAATTGCTCTACACATTTTGTGTTTTTTTTATTTTAACCCCTTGTGAAAATAAAAAATTAAAGGCTAAACCTACATTTCCACATTTGTGCCCGTTACCAGTGGGGTCCATATGCTCACTGCACCCTTGTTACATTCCCTGAGGGGGGTAGTTTCCATAATGGGGGTCACTTGTGGGGAGTTTCAACTGTCTTGGCAACACAGGGGCCTTTTAAATACAACATGGCCCTTGAAAATCCATTCCAGCCAAATCCAGCCTCCAAAAGCCCGTCTTGCAGTCGCATGGCGCCTTATGTCCACATGTGGGGTATTTCCGTACTCGGGGGAAATTGCTCTACCAATTGTGTTTTTTTTATCTTTTAACCCCTTGTGAAAATGAAAAAATCAAGACTAAATCAATGATTTAGTATAAAAATGTAAACATTTTTACACTAAATGTTGGTCTAGCCTTGATTTTTTTCATTACCACAAGGGGTTAAAAGGGAATAAAAATGCAAAACGTGTAGGGTAATTACCCTTGGGTAATGTCCACATGTGGATATATTGTGCCATATGGGCACAGGGCAAGCCACCAAAGGGACAGAGCGCCATTTAGAGGCTGGAATAGAGGATGGAGGCCATGTCGCAATTACAAAGCTCCTGTACTGCCAGGACACTAGGAACGCCCCACAAGTGACTGCTTTTTGGAAACTACACCCCTCAAGGAATCTAACAAGGGAAGCAGTGAGAATATGGACCCCACTGGTGATGGGCACATTTGTAGAACATGTGCTGTGAAAGTGAAAAATACAATTTTTTTCCTTTTCACGGCACAAATGTGCCCGTCACCAGTGGGCCATATCCCGGCTGCACCACTTGTTAGATTCCTTATGGGGTGTAGTTTCCAGAATGGGGTCACTTGTGGGGGGTTTCTACTCTCCTGGCAGAACAAGGACTTTGTAATTGCATCATGGCAAGCCTCTAATGGGAATGGCAGCCATGCCTATTTAGTTGGGGAAAAGGGACCATTTTTAATTTATTTGGGGGTATTAGGCCAATTATTAGTTTATAAGGCTGAAAATGACAGGTGTCCATCAAAATTAACCTATGTTGATCCAGAGGAAGGCAAAAAACCCTTGTGAGGCAGACGACAGTAGCCTCATCACTGGAAAAAAAATTCCTTCCCGACTCCAAAAATCGAATTAATCCATTGATCAACATGACCCCTGAAATAGGAATAAGGGATAGGATTTAGAAATTGTAGAACTCCAATAACATGTGGTACGCCTTGAAGCGATCCTGTATGCAGAGGCCGGGGGATCAGGACAGGTGCACACTGGTAAATGGTGTCCTTCCTGATCCCCCTGTTACGCCACACTCTGCACTTCTTCTGGGGTCTCCTGTTTTTCAGTGTGGGGGACGTCACCTGGAAAATGTTGCCCTGATGCGATACGGGGTCCTTCATATCCAGAAGCGCTGGTCCGCTACATTGCTGCTAAATATTAGGGCTCTATTACTGCTTCTGATGTTTTTGGATTGCGCCACAAGCTACAGTAGCTCGGGCAGCGAGGGACCAGAAGAGGGGGTGCTGGTATAAAAGCTATATCTGTACAGGTGGTAACCTTTATCCAGCAGTGGGAAGATCAGGTCCCAAACGATCTTCCCACTAACTCGGAGGATGGGGGGGCATCTGGGGGGCTGGATTCGCGTGTCCCTTCCATCATACACTCTAAGGCTATGTTCACACTATGTATGTGTGCGGCTGTATTTTTTATGCGGCTGTAAATGTGCGGATGAAACTACGGCCGTGGGAAAAAAATAGACATGCGTCTGAAAACATACGGTCATTTACTTGGAAATCTGGTTCAACTAAAAATAACAAATAAAATCTTAAGAAAGTGATGCAAACACCTCTGGATGCATCTGGGAAAGCAGGGAAACAGTTTACATGAATCGCTATTACCGTGGTTTGCGATCCTCTGCAGTATGCCGATGCCGCTGCCTCTCATGTTTAATATATTGAATTAATAAAACACATTTTCGTTGTAATAAAGTCCCTTTCATTGTTCAATAATTACATTTAAACGATTCCATCATTTTGCAATTAAATATACTGTTAAAATAAATATATATATAAATAAATGTATATTTATATATATATTTATTTTTTGACAGTATATTTAATTGCACAATGATGGATTCGTTTAAATTAAATTATTGAACAACGAAACTGATTTTATTTCAACGAAAATGTGTTTTATTAATTAAATATTAATTAGTACAGGAAGCTCCATAAGCCGTTAATTCATATTGCCGGCAATAGAGCATTCTGTACTAATCATCACTTTACTTTAATGAAACTATCAAATGTTTCTTCTAATTATGTTATCACAATAGCATTATGAGAAGAATTATTTAGAATTATATGTGCGCTCAGCTGATTGGCTGATCGGCTCAGCGCACATATAATTAGCGGGTCCGCAGTACAGTGACTTCATTGTGCCGCGGACCAGCGAAGAGGACACATCGGGGTGAGTATAGAGCTCTCCCCACCCCCTCCCCAGCACTGCACCCTTCCCAGCAAGGAAAGGGGGTTACTTAACCCCTTCCTTGCTGGGATGGGTGCAGTCTGACATCAGTCTGGCCCCCAAGGGGTTAAGGGGGATACAATACATCCTCATTTAACCCCTTGGGGGCCAGACTGTAAGCAGCGATCTGTAAAGATGCTGCATACTGTAAGGAGCACAACACCGCTCACAATGATGGGTGTTGTGCTCCTGTTTGTGTGTTTTTTGTGTGTTTCTCCCTTTTTGTTTTTCAAATATCTGTATCCTGGGGATTACGTCGGATTCGGTGGACTACGTCGATGACCAGCGGTTGTTTGTTGTTTTTTTTTTTTATAAAATGGTCAATGAGGGGTGTGGGGGTGTTTTTATTTAAATAAAAAAAAAATTTAACTTGTGTCTTGTCTTTATTTCTTTACTTTATAGACTTAGTAGTGGAAGCCGTCTAATAGACGGAATTCATTACTAAGTTGGGGCCTAGTGTTAGCCGGTATAAAATGGCTAACACTAACCCCCTATTATTACCCCAGTACCCAATGCCACCAGGGGTACTGGGAAGAGCCGGGTGCCAGTGGTCCCGGAGCGTCAAAATTGGCGCTCCTGGACCGGGCGGCAGCAGGCTGGTAAGATTTAGGCTGGGGAGGGCCTAAACCAATGGCTCTTCCCACCCTGGTGTTACCAGGCTGCTGTCGTTTTTAACCCGGCTGGTTATAAAAATAGGGAGGACCCTATGCGTTTTTTTTTTTTTTAAAATAAATAAATAATTTAAAAAAACGCATAGGGTCCCCCCTATTTTTATAACCAGCCGGGTTAAAAACGACAGCAGCCTGGTAACACCAGGGTGGGAAGAGCCATTGGTTTAGGCCCTCCCCAGCCTAAATCTTACCAGCCTGCTGCCGCCCGGTCCAGGAGCGCCAATTTTGACGCTCCGGGACCACTGGCACCCGGCTCTTCCCAGTACCCCTGGTGGCATTGGGTACTGGGGTAATAATAGGGGGTTAGTGTTAGCCATTTTATACCGGCTAACACTAGGCCCCAACTTAGTAATGGATTCCGTCTATTAGACGACTTCCACTACTAAGTCTATAAAGTAAAGAAATAAAGACAAGACACAAGTTAAAAAAATTTTTTATTCAAATAAAAACACCCCCACACCCCCTCATTGACCATTTTATTTAAAAAAAAACATTAAAAAAACGCTGGTCATCGACGTAGTCCATGGAATCCGACGTAATCCCCAGGATACCGATATCTGAAAAACAAAAAGGGAGAAACACACAAAAAACACACAAACAGGAGCACAACACCCATCATTGTGAGCGGTGTTGTGCACCTTACAGTATGCAGCATCTTTACAGATCGCTGCTTACAGTCTGGCCCCCAAGGTTTTAAGGGAGGATGTATTGCATCCCCCTTACCCCTTGGGGGCCAGACTGATGTCAGACTGCACCCATCCCAGCAAGGAAGGGGTTAACTGACCCTCCCTTCCTTGCTGGGAGGGGTGCAGTGCTGGGGAGGGGGTGGGGAGAGCTCTATACTCCCCCCGATGTGTCCTCTTCGCTGGTCCGCAGCACAATGAAGTCACTGTACTGCGGACCGGCTCTTTATATGTGCGCTCAGCCGATCAGCCAATCAGCTGAACGCACATATAATTCTAAATGTTTCTTCTAATAATGCTATTGTGATAACATAATTAGAAGAAACATTTGATGTTTTCATTAAAGTAAAGTGATGATTAGTACAGAAAGCTCTATTGCCGGCATATGAATTAACGGCTTATGGAGCTTCCTGTACTAATTAATATTTAATTAATAAAACACATTTTCGATGAAATAAATTCAGTTTCGTTGGTCAATAATTTAATTCTAACGAATCCATCATTGTGCAATTAAATATACTGTCAAAAAATAAATATATATATAAATATACATTTATTTATATATCTATTTATTTTAACAGTATATTTAATTGCCAAATGATGGATTCGTTAGAATTAAATTATTGACCAACGAAAGGGACTTTATTACAAAGAAAATGTGTTTTATTAATTTAATATATTAACTATTAGAGGCATCGGCATTCGGCATCATTGCCAGCTATTTTTGAAGTACTCCGTACGGACCGCCTGTCAATCCTCGGCCGCATGTCCAGCCGCAAACAATGGTCTTGTTCATTTTTTACGGGTCCGTTTACGATCGGGCCGTAGATTCATACATAGTGTGCACTGTGCAGCCGTATATCCTATACTTTCCAGCGTACGCATGAACCAAAAAAAATACCGCCGCACAATTACAGCCGCAAATACAGCCGCACAGTTACATAGTCTGAACCTGGCTTAAACCTGAACAGGTCCCTAGAAATATCTGATTTTGAAATTTTACTGAAAATTTGGAAAATTGCTGCTAATGTTTTAAGCTTCCTATTGTCTAAAAAAAAATGAAATATAGTTTAATAAATGCTGCCAACATAAAGTAGACATGTTGCTAATGCTATTTAATATATAATTTATGTGGCATAACCATTTTCTGTATAAGCAGAAAAGTTCCAAAGTTGGAAAAATGCATTTTTTCAATATTTTTCACGTTATTTTGGTGTTTTTTTTCATAAAGATTCCTTATAAGTATCGACTCCAATTTACCAGAAATGTGAAGTACAATATGTCACGAGAAAACAATCTCAGAATCAGCCAGATAGGTAAAAGCATCCCGAAGTATTAATGAATAAAGTGACACAGGTCATATTCATAAAATTTGTCTCTGTCCTTAAAGGGAACCTGTCACCCCCCGTGCCGGGGTGACAGGCTCCCGACCCCCCCGTTAGAGACCCCTATACTTACCTCATCCCGCCGGGTCCCGCTTCTGGATTCGGTCGGGTCCCGGAGATCTCAGCCGCTGCAGCCCGGCGCGCGCGCTGACAGATGAGTCCAACGCTCATAGAGAATGACGGAGCGCTGGACTCTCCTGTCATTCTCTATGGGTGTTGGACTCATCTCTCAGCGCGCGCGCCGGGCTGCAGCGGCTGAGATCTCCGGGACCCGACCGAATCCAGAAGCGGGACCCGGCGGGATGAGGTAAGTATAGGGGTCTCTAACGGGGGGTCGGGAACCTGTCACCCCGGTACGGGGGGTGACAGGTTCCCTTTAAGGCCATTTCAGGCTCTGTCCTTAAAGGGTTAAAGGAAACCTGGAAACAGGCTCCCGACCCCCCGTTAGAGCCCCCTATACTTACCTCATTGCGCCGGGTCCCGCTTCCTGAGCCGGTCGGGTGACTGTGATTTCAGCGCCCGAAGCCCGGTGCGCACTTACAGGAGAGTCCAATGCACATAGAGAATGAATGGGGAGTCCGATGCTCCGTCATTCTCTATGAGCATCGGCCTCTCCGTGACGAGCGCGCCGGCCTTTGGGGCTGAAATCTCAGTCACCCGACCGGCTCAGGGAGCGGGACCCGCGGCAATGAGGTAGTATAGGGGTTCTAACGGGGGTTGGGAGCCTGTCACCCCTTCACGGGGGGTGAGCAGTCCTCTTTAAGCAGACTGGTGGGGGGGGCTACTTGGGTTAGCTGAGGCAGACTGGAGGTGACTGGGGCAGACTTTAGCATCATGCCCCTCATCATCCTTCAGTCAGCATGGTGCTACGATGTGGGCCCGGCCCTTGTGTGGGCCCCTCAGTATACCACCAGTATAATACCGTGAGTACTGCGAGGCGCTGGTATATGAGGGGCCACATGAGGGCTATGCTGCAGTAGGTAAAGCTAATACATTGGTGTGAGAGGCTAGGACACTGTATATCAGTCACAGCTGTGATTACCAGTCTTCCAGTATACTAGCCTCTCATAAAATATAATTAATATATAGCGTTTATCTCCTCAGCATTATCCCCCTCATGTGGCTCCTCAGTATACCAGCAGTCTCACAGCACTTATAATACTGGTGGTATAATGAAGTGCCCTCATGAGGGGGATTAAAACTATACACTGGGGTGAGAGGCTAGTATCTGGTAATCAGACGGGTAATCAGACTGCTTGGACTGGTATATAGTGTATACCAGTCCTTCAGCATAATCCCCCTCATGTGGACACCTTATTACCTGGCTCCCTGCAGCACACGGCCATCTTGCTCTTCTATCCCAGAGGCAGGAGTGAGTGCCTCACTGTCCAGTCCTGTAGCTGGGAGGAGAGAGCGGCCTCTGGTGCTGGAGGCAGAATATACAGCCTACAGCCAAAAGCCTATGCTTAGGCTTCAATGCATTGGGGGCCTTCACGGGTGGGGCGTGATGTCACAGGGCGGAGCTTACCGGGGCAAAACCAGGACATTACTTAGTGAGGAACGGCCTGTCAAATCCAGGACAGTCCCGGCGAAAACGGGACTGTTGCACTATGCATTGTGATCCAGGACTGTATTAGCTGCTGCTGCTGCCCTATGCACTAAACTTGAAGATGCCCCCCACGAGGATTGGTAAATTGGTAGGTAATATCTCCAGGTGTCACATTTTACATGCCACACCAGAGCTGATCAATACCACCATACTGTGGACTGGATAACATACCATACTGGTCCTGGTGTAACACCATCTTACCAGTCTCCCTCACGTCTCTACTTCTTCCCCCCCCAGACGAAGGAGGTGTGAGACTTCCAAAAATAACCACCGGACCACGGGTGCCTAGTGGTAATACGGCCCTGACTTAACCCTTGTGTGCCATACTGTAGCAAGCATCTGCTAAGATGCTGCATGCTGTAAGGTACAGAATACCTGTCACAATGATGGGTGTTCTGCTACTGGCATTTATTTTCTGTGTTTTTCAGATTATCGGTATCCTGTGGATTACGTCAGATTCATTGACTATTTTGATGACCAGCATGTTTTTTTTTTTTATAAAATGGTCTACGAGGGGTGGGGTGTTCTTTTTTTAATAAAAACTTTTCTCTATTGTGTTGTGTTTTATTATTCTTTACTTTCAGTTTTGTGTATTTGAAGCTGTCTGATAGATGGCTAATGCTACCCCCCCCTCCAATATTACTCCAGTACCAATGCCACAAGGTGTACTGGGACGAGCAGGTACCGTAGTCCCGGAGTGTTAAAATTGGCGGTTCCCTGACTGGTCATTACAGGCTGGTATGATTAGGCTGGGAGGGCCCCAAAAAATTGCCCGGTTTTTCCCCCCTGGTACTACTAGGCTTCTTCTCTTGGTTTTTCACTATAATCTGCCTCAGGACAATGATAAATGCGGCGCACGCAGAGGCTGTCATCGCTCCCCTCTCCCGCCCCTCCGGCAGATGGGGCCGATGCACATAAAAGTTCCCAAATAGACCATTTGTGAAAAGTATTTACACCGACCGGGCCCATCTGCTCCTAAAAAAGCATTTTATAGGCCTTTGAATAGATCCCCTTGTCTCTATAAGGGTCCTTTACACAGAAAGATGTATCTAACGGATGCTCTGTCCAAATATTTAAGCCAAGCCAGGAATGGATTGAAAGAGAGAAATCTCAGTCTTTCCCTCCCTTTATGACCTGATCTTCTGTTTATAGTCGTTTCCTGGCTTGGCTTCATATCTTTGGAGATATCTTTCTGTGTAAAATAGACCCTTATGCAGACATTCAGCCTTCTTGCCAATAATATCGCTCCCCCTTTAATGGGCATAGGGTTGGGGAAGCGGCCTATTGTACGAGCACTACACCCCCAGCAGACCCAGTGAAATGCCACAAAATTTCATGTGTATGCAGTAACATGCTGAAGAACTATTTCTCCACAAGTCGGTCCCTGAGGCCGTAATAAAGTATTTCTCTTTAAAATGGTTGTTAATTAAACACAAATAAAGGTATTCAGTGTACGACTACAGCCTCTTCTTGTGATGTTCCGCAGTGTAT
>NW_027209082.1:0-34712 GCF_027789765.1 Dendropsophus ebraccatus
CCTGAGGTAACCGTACATAGTATACAGGTGGATGGGGAGATGTTTCCGGTCTCTTCCTGAGGTAACCGTACATAGTATACAGGGGGAGATGTTTCCGGTCTCTTCCTGAGGTAACCGTACATAGTATACAGGTGGATGGGAGATGTTTCCGGTCTCTTCCTGAGGTAACCGTACATAGTATACAGGGGATGGGGAGATGTTTCGGTCTCTTCCTGAGGGTAACCGTACATAGTATACAGGTGGAGGGGAGATGTTTCCGGTCTCTTCCTGAGGTAACCGTACATAGTATACAGGTGGAGGGGAGATGTTTCCGGTCTCTTCCTGAGGTAACCGTACATAGTATACAGGTGGATGGGAGATGAGATGTTTCCGGTCTCTTCCTGAGGTAATCGTACATAGTGTACAGGTGGATGGGGAGATGTTTCCGGTCTCTTCCTGAGGTAACCGTACATAGTATACAGGTGGATGGGGAGATGTTTCCGGTCTCTTCTGAGGTAACCGTACATAGTATACAGGTGGAGGGGAGATGTTCCGGTCTCTTCCTGAGGTAACCGTACATAGTATACAGGTGGATGGGGAGATGTTTCCGGTCTCTTCCTGAGGTAACCGTACATAGTGTACAGGGGGATGGGAGATGTTTCCGGTCTCTTCCTGAGGTAACCGTACATAGTATACAGGTGGATGGGGAGATGTTTCCGGTCTCTTCCTGAGGTAACCGTACATAGTGTACAGGTGGATGGGGAGATGTTTCGGTCTTTCCTGAGGTAACCGTACATAGTAGTACAGGTGATGGGGAGATGTTTCCGGTCTCTTCCCTGAGGTAACCGTACATAGTATACAGGTGGATGGGGAGATGTTTCGGTCTCTTCCTGAGGTAACCGTACATAGTATACAGGTGGAGGGGAGATGTTTCCGGTCTCTTCCTGAGGTAACCGTACATAGTATACAGGTGGAGGGGAGATGTTTCCGGTCTCTTCCTGAGGTAAACCGTACATAGTATACAGGTGGATGGGGAGATGTTCCGGTCTCTTCCTGAGGTAACCGTACATAGTATACAGGTGGATGGGGAGAGGTTTCCGGTCTCTTCCTGAGGTAACCGTACATAGTATACAGGTGGATGGGGAGATGTTTCCGGTCTCTTCCTGAGATAATCGTACAAAGTGTACAGGTGGATGGGAAGATGTTTCCGGTCTTTCCTGAGGTAACCGTACATAGTATACAGGTGGATGGGGAGATGTTTCCGGTCTCTTCCTGAGGTAACCGTACATAGTATACAGGTGGAGGGGGAGATGTTTCCGGTCTCTTCTGAGGTAACCGTACATAGTATACAGGTGGAGGGGAGATGTTTCCGGTCTCTTCCTGAGGTAAACGTACATAGTATACAGGTGGATGGGGAGATGTTTCCGGTCTTCCTGAGGTAACCGTACATAGTGTACAGGTGGATGGGGAGATGTTACCGGTCTCTTCCTGAGGTAACTGTACATAGTATACAGGTGGATGAGGAGAGGTTTCCGGTCTCTTCCTGAGGTAACCGTACATAGTATACAGGTGGATGGGGAGATGTTTCCGGTCTCTTCCTGAGATAACCGTACAAAGTGTACAGGTGGATGGGAAGATGTTTCCGGTCTTTCCTGAGGTAACCGTACATAGTATACAGGTGGATGGGGGAGATGTTTCCGGTCTCTTCCTGAGGTAACCGTACATAGTATGCAGGGGGAGATGTTTCCGGTCTCTTCCTGAGGTAACGGTACATAGTATACAGGTGGATGGGGAGATGTTTCCGGTCTCTTCCTGAGGTAAACCGTACATAGTATACAGGTGGAGGGGGAGATGTTCCGGTCTCTTCCTGAGGTAACCGTACATAGTATGCAGGGGAGGAGATGTTTCCGGTCTCTTCCTGAGGTAACCGTACATAGTATACAGGTGGATGGGAGATGTTTCGGTCTCTTCCTGAGATAATTGTACAAAGTGTACAAGGGGATGGGGAGATGCGTCCGGTCTCTTCCTGAGGTAACCGTACATAGTACAGGTGGATGGGGAGATGTTTCGGTCTCTTCCTGAGGTAACCGTACATAGTATACAGGTGGATGGGGAGATGTTTCCGGTCTCTTCCTGAGGTAACCGTACATAGTATACAGGTGGATGGGGAGATGTTTCCGGTCTCTTCCTGAGGTAAATCGTACATAGTGTACAGGTGGATGGGAGATGTTTCCGGTCTCTTCCTGAGGTAACCGTACATAGTATACAGGTGGATGGGGAGATGCGTCCGGTCTCTTCTGAGGTAACCGTACATAGTGTACAGGTGGATGGGGAGATGTTTCCGGTCTCTTCCTGAGGTAACCGTACATAGTAACAGGTGGATGGGGAGATGTTTCCGGTCTCTTCCTGAGGTAACCGTACATAGTGTACAGGTGGAGGGGGGAGATGTTTCCGGTCTCTTCCTGAGGTAACCGTACATAGTATACAGGTGGATGGGGGAGATGTTTCCGGTCTCTTCCTGAGGTAACCGTACATAGTGTACAGGTGGATGGGGAGATGTTTCCGGTCTCTTCCTGAGGTAACCGTACATAGTATACAGGTGGATGGGGAGATGTTTCCGGTCTCTTCCTGAGGTAACCGTACATAGTGTACAGGTGGAGGGGGAGATGTTTCGGTCTCTCCTGAGGTAACCGTACATAGTGTACAGGTGGAGGGGAGATGTTTCCGGTCTCTTCCTGAGGTAACCGTACATAGTGTACAGGGGATGGGGAGATGTTTCCGGTCTCTTCCTGAGGTAACCGTACATAGTGTACAGGGGATGGGGAGATGTTTCCGGTTGGGTATCTTAATGAGGTTGTGTAACCGTACATAGTGTACAGGTGGATGGGGAGATGTTTCCGGTCTCTTCCTGAGGTAACCGTACATAGTGTACAGGTGGAGGGGGAGATGTTTCCGGTCTCTTCCTGAGGTAACCGTACATAGTATACAGGTGGATGGGGAGATGTTTCCGGTCTCTTCCTGAGGTAACCGTACATAGTGTAAGTGGATGGGGAGATGTTTCCGGTCTCTTCTGAGGTAACCGTACATAGTATACAGGTGGATGGGGAGATGTTTCCGGTCTCTTCCTGAGGTAACCGTACAAGTGTATACAGGTGTACAGGGGGATGGGGAGATGTTCCGGTCTCTTCCTGAGGTTAACCGTACATACATAGTATACAGGTGGAGGGGAGGATGATTTTCCGGTCTCTTCCTGAGGTAACCGTACATAGTGTACAGGGGGATGGGGGAGATGGAGATGGTCTTCCGGGTCTACTTCCTGAGGTAAAGGTCGGTGGGTAACCGTACATAGTATACAGGTGGAATGGGAGATGTTTCGGTATTCGTGATAGATACTGTGGGAGATTGTTTGGTCTCTTCCTGAGGTAACCGTACATAGTGTACAGGTGGATGGGGGAGAGATGCGTTCTGGTCTCTTCCTGAGGTAACCGTACATAGTGTACAGGGGGATGGGGAGATGTTTCCGGTCTCTTCCTGAGGTAACCGTACATAGTGTACAGGTGGATGGGGAGGAGATGAGATGTTTCCGGTCTCTTCCTGAGGTAACCGTACATAGTATACAGGTGGATGGGAGATAGGTTTCCGGTCTCTTCCTGAGGTAACCGTACATAGTATACAGGTGGATGGGGAGATGTTTCCGGTCTCTTCCTGAGGTAACCGTACATAGTGTGTACAGGGGGATGGGGAGATGTTTCCGGTCTCTTCCTGAGGTAACCGTACATAGTGTACAGGTGGAGGGGAGATGTTTCCGGTCTCTTCCTGAGGTAACCGTACATAGTATACAGGTGGATGGGGAGATGTGGATCTTTTTGTTTTAAGTCTTTCCAGAGACGATCAGCGAGAAGCTGTGATACCAGCGGATGGAGAGGAGGTACAGGCTGAAGATGGCGTCCAATAACTATTTGCCGCCTGCCTTGTATCCCACTGTAAGTTATCTGACAAAACCAGCAGAAGGAAGCCATGTGTAATGTGGTGTAGTATCCTCACATTGGGCGGCCCAGGGGACAACAAATATAGCAGAGAGGGTTGTGTACGGCTGTATTATCTACACCTGCCATAACCTACTGTAAGTAACACCGTAAAGTGCCTGTCTGCATAGTCTGTCATCTTCCTGCCTGTTTCAGGGAATGTAAGTGGACGTCATCCACCTGTCACAGGTGGCCTATATAGTGTCCTTACAGGTGGTATATATAGGTGTGTCCTTACAGTGGTATATATAGGTGTGTCCTTACAGGTGGTATATACAGGTATGTCCTTACAGGTGGTATATATAGGTAGGTCTTTACAGGTGGTATATATAGGTATGTCCTTACAGGAGGTATATATAGGTATGTCCTTACAGGTGGTATATACAGGTATGTCCTTACAGGGGGCCTATATAGGTGTGTCCTTACAGGTGGTATATATAGGTATGTCCTTACAGGAGGTATATATAGGTGTGTCCTTACAGGTGGTATATACAGGTATGTCCTTACAGGGGGCCTATATAGGTATGTCCTTACAGGTGGTATATATAGGTGTGTCCTTACAGGTGGTATATACAGGTATGTCCTTACAGGTGGTATATACAGGTATGTCCTTACAGGTGGCCTATATAGGTATGTCCTTACAGGTGCTATATATAGGTGTGTCCTTACAGGTGGTATATATAGGTGTGTCCTTACAGGTGGTATATATAGGTATGTCCTTGTCTGTACTGATGTCTTCTTTACAGGTCAGCCAAAGCTATGGGAGAGAACAAAGCCAATGTCTGAGGTGATACTAGTGGCCTATATATAACTGAGGCCAAGAGTCAAGTGTCTGTAAAGAGGCCTGTCAGTCAAAAGATGGGTTTAAGGTTCCGTACCAATGTTACTTACCAATACAAAAAGGATCATGTGATATGTATTATTCTCATAAAAAAAAGTGTGAAACCTTCAATGACGTATGGTATATACTTTGCTGTTATTCCTATGGTGGTTATTTTATGTGTAATATGTGATGATCTCAGTGACACGAGACAATTCAGTAGGATCCATATATTATATCGGTAATAAGCGCCCAGATACTCCATATTATTGGTCTATGTATTATACTATATGATTATGTACAGGAAGAGATGGGACCATGTGACCAGTCATTAGACCTGTGGGATCTGATCATAAAGACGTTTTTCTAGGTACAAAATGAAGTAAAAAGACTAAAAAGAATGGAAATTCTGAGAATCGGTAGTGACGAGTGTGAATTCACTAATTGGTATATATTATAATCTCGTGGTTACCTAGTAGGTCACATTGTGGAGATGTTATTGCATTTATCTGTTGTGCTGTTTTTGGTTTATGTATCAATCATCTTTTTATTTTTGCTTTTGCCGTGAGATAAGATTTGCTCACATCTAAACTTTCTTTTCAGAAACTTCTTAACGTTAGTTGTTGTGACTTTCCAATCCCCACATGATGCCGCAGTGGTGGAGTCCTTGTGATAGAGTCACGTTGTTATATACAGTGGATAGCTTATTGTCTGATCACTCAGTGATCAGGGAGACGTAGGAGTGACAGGAGACTAGTTAGGTTCGGGACGGAGGATTGTTCTACCTTTTGGGACAGTCCTACGGTAAAGGGACCTAGAGAAGGGGGCTACATCTGTAGTCAGGATTAGGGACAAATCTTAGGGACAGGAGTGATGAGACAATAAGGTTTGGTTATTTGATAAAATCCGGAGGTATTTGTCATATATACATATATTGGTTTGGGTATTGATGATAAGCTTTTATTGTTTTTGTTGTAACTAAGCTGTATATTGTGTATACTGTACAGACTCACCAATTGTTTAGTATTTTCTTTCGGTTATTGCAGATCTTCCTACCTCATCTGCTGTAAGTTTGTTCCGCCATCTATAACTTTCAATAAAACGTATAGTACTATCTTTGTCTATCCTATGGTGATGCCCATAAACTAATGGGAGTCCTTCAGGGTCTCTTCCAGGTGGTCTTATCCATAATACTGATCTGTTAGTCAGTAAAAGTGCAGTGTCCCAGAACATGCAGACTACTACTCCTATTATGGCCATTTCTCTTGCGGTGTCAATGCCTGTTCTGGTAAGTGTTTGCACTGCAACTGCTGCTGGTTTTCCCCTAGTATTCTCTGGTTATGTGTATTCTCATGCATATTCTTATATATTCCTGTGTATTATTACATTGTACAGTGGTATGCAAGGCTGCTGATCACGTGACCTGTAACCATGGTTCCTCCAATGGCGACTAGCTCTGGCCAGGAACAACCATGTGACCTCCCACTTCCTCCTAACAAGTTAGTCTTCCCCCTGCTTCCAAGCAAGGAGGATGTGTGTCGTCCCTCTCCTGCCTCAGAGGAGTTGGGCTTCTTCTCTGCAGCTCCCACTTCACCACTAGAAGTGTGGATCAGGTGCTCTGCTGTATTCAAGTCTTCGGCTGTATCTGCCTGCTCAAGTGACCGGAGTCTTCTCTCTCATCTGGGTGTCATTCCGTTATCTCTCCTCATCGCTACAAGGATTCACAGCAAGTATTATTCTCAAGCTAATCCACCCAGCAACGCTATTCCTCTCATACTCCTACTCCCATCATCCGGCACGTATTCTCACAGCCTATGCAGCACCACTCCTGCTTTACTTGTCAAAGCCTGCTATATACCCGGTTGTATCCGGACACAGAACTGTTGCTACTAGTTACCTCATCTATAATAAAACCGCTGTTACTGAACCCTGGCATTGGTGTCCACTAACTGGTGCCCTGACTAAGTGCAGCGAAGAATCGCATGCCCATCATCACCCGCAGATTCCACAGACCGTCCCTACAGCTGTGCTGCCCTCAGGCCTATACCGTGCCAAGTATACACCCTGCAGCTGCCCCGGTTATTGCCCGCTCATAACAACAGCACTGCGGAAGTGGCCCCCAGGGGCCAGGGCATCGCATTTGGCGTCACGAACAAGATACAGACTGCGTTGTGCCGACTGTCAGCATTCTCAAGGTACACTATCGATCCCCAGAAAGACTTTGCCATATCACCATGGGGGTAATTGAGGCGCTCAGGGCCCTAGACTGTACACAAGATGGCCGCTGTCTTCTTCAATTTCTAACTGCGCCATACCCCGGAGAAGAGGGGGTTAACCATTGCGCCACTAAAGAGCGGGAATCGCCCGGCGCCATAGACTTTGCATTGCTTCTGATTGGCTTCAGCCTCTGCGCTCCGCCTCCTCCCAGGTCCTCAAGACTACGCCAGAGCGCAGCAAGATGGCGGCCCACGAGAAACATTTGCCTGCAGCCGCAGCTCCCGTGATACCGGAGCTGCCAGAAAGCAATCCTGCCCGCCTGCTAGCACCGCTCCCATCCTACAGCGACAGCTGGGGCGCTGCCCCGTCGGACGACAAAAGTCACAGCCGGGCCTCCACTCCGGCCTCCGCTACTCAAGATGGGGAATCCACGCCTGGTGCCAGCATCTCGCTGAAACCGGACCATTCCAGTGCCTCAGACTCAGCCTTCTCTACCGGAGGATCCACGTCACCGGAGGGTTGTCCATTCGTAAGTGACCCGACTTTCTTGTTCCCCGTCCCGGGCCTCAAAGTAAAGGATTCGGCCAAGGCTCCAGTGTCACCGGGTCTGTTGCGGCCTCCAGGGCGTGATTCACCGCCCCTGCCGCAATGGATGCTCGGGCGTGGGCCTAAGATTATACAGCTGATCAAGGACATTCAGCAGGCCCTCGCTGCCCTACCGCCTGCCACTAAAGCTGCGACCGCCATGCCCACTGCGCCACCTGCAGCTCCCACTACAGCAGGGCAGTCCACAGCAGCTAACACTGCCTCTTCCACAGCTGTGGCTAAAGCCACCAACGCTTCTACTACCGTCACCTATAATGTGGCCCCTGTCATTTCACCTATAACTACTGTGACCCCCAGCATTGTGGTCACCACTACTGCATCCAGCGATGCTTCTGCTCCAGGCCCTCCACGCTCTACTACCAGTGGCAAAAGAAGAAGAAGAAGCCTACTCAGGGCCCTCCTGCATCCTTTCATTAAGCTTCACTACAGAAAGCAGAAGTTTTTAACTGTTCATATGACTGTTTTGTTTCAGGTTTGAAAAAGAGTTTGCAACGTTTAAGGTTCGTGCCTGGTCCTCCTGACCAAGTTTCCTGTACTAACCAGGTAGAAAGAGATAAGGGTGCACAACGGGTATAGGTTGTAGGTGCTTCTCACGGACGGGTTGGTAACCCCAATATATAGCAATAGAAAACTCCGTAGCACTCTTTTCATGCAATAATTTATAACAGTTTATTTGACAGCGTGATGGGAACAAAGCCAGGCATATACACAATATTGGTGCAAAGAAGAAAATTGCTTATATTTAGGCGACTGGTGACGTTTCGACCCTACCAGGGTCTTTTTCAACGTCGCTGTGAAGAGAAGAGTATATACATAAGTACCTGGTCATAGTACATAGAATGAGTAAAAAGGACAACATGGAGTAATCCTTAAACAATCATGAAGCCTAGATTAATAGTGGACTAAATATACAGATGATGGATAATGGCATCACTTAGTATTAAGGAAGGAATGGTATCTCGGGGTCTGCGTAAGAGAGGATCCCTGTGGTATATATATCTCTATATATATAGATATGACTATATCAATAAAGAAAACATGCTGGTATACATTATGTTAGTGCAGAAAACACTGGTACTAAAAAGGAAGGGGTCTCATCTATCAGGAAAGCGGTATACAGTATATACTAGACATCTGTGTTAAAGGGATATCATATTGCAAGGAATATCATGAATAATCATGCAGGTGAATACAGTCAGGATCACTAGTCAATGAGATGTGGTGGGGAAAGAAATAGGGAGACCGGTATGGAGGGACATGAGACAGGCAAGGTATGGGGATGATAGGTGAGGTTTGGGAAATAGCATAAGGAGAGGGTATGGTCCATGGGGTATGGAGGGTAAGGTAAGCAGAGCAGGCAAAGAGGAAAAGAGAAGGGTCACGATGGGAGAGATAGGGATAGAGTTGGCTCTTACCGGTAGGTATTTGGAGCAGGAGCGCTCCTGGCGTTCTCCTGTGCGTGTCAAGCGCTGTGTGCTGTCGGCCGGGCTGGCCGCGCTCTAAAAGCCCGAGAACCGGAAGTGCCGGCGCGTCACTTCCGGTTTGCCGGCTTATGCGTTCCACAGTGGAACGCATCGGGGAATGACATGCTGTGAAGGGGCAGGCTATATCGTATCTGTCAATTGGAACACAGTGTGAGTGTATGGGGTGATAGATGTGGTTGGGACCTAGATAATAGCTGTAGCAAATGCAAATTATGGAGTAGTGGCAACTAAGAATCTACAATGGGATAGGTAATAATATGTATGGAGTCAGTCAACCTGGGATATGGATAATAGGATGATCTGGACAAAGAAGCAGAATATAGAAGGATAAAGAGCAATAGGGTAGTAAGTGGAACAGACACATAAGGATCTGGGAGGGGGGGGGGGAGGGAAGAGGGAAGGGGGGGGGGGGTTGTAAGGGGGGACCGGACGGGGGAGGGGGCATACTACCTCCTGGAATCTGAGGATGGTGTGACTAGTTGACCTGGAAAGTAAATAGGTACAAAGTCAATAAAAGAAAATGAAAAGAGTGCTACGGAGTTTTCTATTGCTATATATTGGGGTTACCAACCCGTCCGTGAGAAGCACCTACAACCTATACCCGTTGTGCACCCTTATCTCTTTCTACCTATATTGCTTGTGGAGTAGTGCACCGGGTCCCCTAGATGTCTACCCCTACCACCAACTATGATGAACGTGCAGCCACCACCATCCTATCGCAGGTGACCACATCAAGCGATTTCCTGAGGATCCCTTCACACGAACTGAGATCCCGTCATTATGAGAAGGAATCCCGCAGATTGATAGCGCACGAATTACACAGCGCGACCCTAGCGGAATACCACCGGTCCAATAGGATACCACGAGGTCTAAGGAGCAACCTAAGACCGACCCTCTTCATTGAGGATAAGGAGTATTGCGAAAAATTCCAAGCAATACTTGATAAAAGTTCACTGGATATTATCTTATTAACCTTGGAATTTCTGCAGAAATCCATCACAACAACCAAAGAAAAGGTGAGAGCTACTGAAGAACAACTCTCAACATCCCTAAATCCCGAAGAGTGGGAGACATTGAAGACAAAGACCCAGAAGGGCTTGTCAGAATACAGACAAACCCTCGAGTACCGTAAGAGAGAGAAATTCCATCGGGACGCTGAAGATTACTTGAACAACCAGGTCTACAAGTGGCAAGAGTCCACCCAGCCATCCCAGTTCGGCCCACCTCGACGCCAGTACCAATGGAGAGACACAAGCAGCTCCAGCAGCGATGCATCATCACAAGGTCATAACAACGTTTTTTAGGTCCACGCCGAGGCTCAAGAAACCCACGAGGAGGGCGGGGAAGAGGTTCCAGAGACTACGGGCCAAGAATGCAGACCGGTCCCAGGTAAGCCCACAAACTTGGTGGTCAACATCTCCTCACACATCTTATCCCCTGCAGAACTACAGGTCCTCCAGAAGGGCCTGTCGTTCTGCCCGACCTGTCCTCTCAACACTTTCTTACTAGAACAAGAACTGAATAACTTCTATAGAACTTTAAGATTAAAGACCCACTTTGGATCTATACCTGCCCCACTCCCGAACAGAGAGGCCACAGACACAACAGAACTTTCCATTTCAGACATGGGTCTCCGTAACCGGAGCCCATTTAACCCTCCCCGAACTTTCCATGCCACCGAAACGGCAATCTCTCTCATAGATCGAGACGTGAAAGCCGTCATAAAAGAAACACAAAGAGGTAATTTACCCACTCACAACAATCTACCCCCTATTGAGAGACAAGCACTCAAGACACTACAGTCCAACAAACGAATAGTGATTAAACCCGCTGATAAAGGGGGAGCCACAGTGGTCATGGACAAATGTGACTACATTGCTGAGATCGAACGCCAGTTGGGCGATTCAACTACATACACACCACTCCCACATGACCCAACCCCTACCATCCGCTCATGCATAACAGAGCTACTAGAGAGAGCTGTGAACAACAAAACTATTGACAAAAAGACACAAACATTTCTGACCAACCCACACCCCATAACACCGGTGTTCTACATCCTACCAAAGATCCACAAATCACTACAACAACCCCCAGGACGCCCCATAGTCGCCTCCACAGACTCCATCCTGTCCCCATTATCCATCTTCCTTGAGAAAATTATAACCCCCCTCATCAAGAACACTCCATCCTTCATCCTTGACACTGGACATTTCCTACAGAATCTTAGAACTTTGAAACAAATCCCACCCTCCAGCCTACTCGTCACACTCGACGTAAACAGCCTATACACCTCCATCCAACATGACAAAGGCATACATGCAGTGAGAACCCTTCTTACCACAACTGACCTATCTAGTCAAGCAGCCGACTTTTGCATAGAGCTACTACACATAGTGTTACACAAAAACTTTTTTCTTTTTGGCGATACCTATTACATGCAGCAATGCGGAACCGCGATGGGTTCGAATGTGGCGCCTCCATACGCAAATAGCTACATGGCCCTATTCGAATCAGAACACATCTACACACACCCACTGTTCCAAACCCATGCACTCTGCTGGTATAGGTACATCGATGACGTGTTCTGCATCTGGCACGGCACAGAAGACACCTTGACACAATTCTTCACATACATGAACAGTATCCGCCCCGAGCTCCAATTCACAATACACCAAGACCCACAGCAAATTTGTTTTTTAGACACATTAGTCATCAAAAACCCGGAAGGCCTAATTAGCACCGATATCTATTCCAAACCCACAGACCGAAATAGCCTACTCCACTTTAAAAGCTGCCATCCTAGAGCCACCAAACTCTCACTTCCTAGATCCCAGTTCAAAAGAGTGACCAGAATAGTCTCGGACAACACATTGATACCAGAGCGAATAGACAATATGGCCACTAAATTCCAGGACCGCGGATATCCCAAATTATTACTACAACAAGAAAGAGCACGCTCTTTATCCAATAACCCAACCACACGTAAAGAAAACAAAGTCCCCCGTATCCCATTTGTACACACGTACCACCCCGTGATTCCCAAAATCCAACAAATAGTCAAGAAACATTGGCCAATTCTCAATAAATCATATCCGCACATTCCAGAATTCTCTGAACCTGTCCTGATGTGTCTTAAACGCCCTCCGAACATCCGCAACACACTCATCAGGGCTGACATAGGTAGCCTTAGTAGAGGCCCCAGACAAACCGTGCTCAACCCCAAATTGAACGACACATTCCCCTGCCTGGGCTGCATGAGCTGTTCAAATGTTATCAAGGGTGAACAATTCTCACACCCACTAACAGGAAAATCCTTCAAGGTCAAGGGACACTTTACATGCAACAGCCGCAATGTAATATACATGATCAAGTGCCCCTGCGGACTCGCCTACGTTGGCGAGACTTCTCAGAGGGTGAAGGACAGGATGAGCAGCCACAAGTCTACAATACGCTGTAAGAAAACGTGGCTTCCCATCCCAGAACATTTTGTGGATAAAGGACATACGGTGGCACAATTGAGGTTCCAAGTACTGGAACAAGTTAACCACCCAAGAAGAGGTGGTAATGTGAACCTACTACTGAGGAAACATGAATCCTATTGGATTCACACACTTCAGACTCTCACTCCTAATGGCTTAAACCGTGAATACGATATTTTGTTTTGATGTATATACTGCATGACATTATGTGTCTACTGTACCGATATATTGACTTTGTACCTATTTACTTTCCAGGTCAACTAGTCACACCATCCTCAGATTCCAGGAGGTAGTATGCCCCCCTCCCCCGTCCGGTCCCCCCTTACAACCCCCCCCCCCCCCTTCTTCCCCTCCCCCCCCCCCCCCCTCCCAGATCCTTATGTGTCTGTTCCACTTACTACCCTATTGCTCTTTATCCTTCTATATTCTGCTTCTTTGTCCAGATCATCCTATTATCCATATCCAGGTTGACTGACTCCATACATATTATTACCTATCCCATTGTAGATTCTTAGTTGCCACTACTCCATAATTTGCATTTGCTACAGCTATTATCTAGGTCCCAACCACATCTATCACCCCATACACTCACACTGTGTTCCAATTGACAGATACGATATAGCCTGCCCCTTCACAGCATGTCATTCCCCGATGCGTTCCACTGTAGAACGCATAAGCCGGCAAACCGGAAGTGACGCGCCGGCACTTCCGGTTCTCGGGCTTTTAGAGCGCGGCCAGCCCGGCCGACAGCACACAGCGCTTGACACGCACAGGAGAACGCCAGGAGCGCTCCTGCTCCAAATACCTATCGGTAAGAGCCAACTCTATCCCTATCTCTCCCATCGTGACCCTTCTCTTTTCCTCTTTGCCTGCTCTGCTTACCTTACCCTCCATACCCATGGACCATACCCTCTCCTTATGCTATTTCCCAAACCTCACCTATCATCCCCATACCTTGCCTGTCTCATGTCCCCTCCATACCCCTCCATACCGGTCTCCCTATTTCTTTCCCCACCACATCTCATTGACTAGTGATCCTGACTGTATTCACCTGCATGATTATTCATGATATTCCTTGCAATATGATATCCCTTTAACACAGATGTCTAGTATATACTGTATACCGCTTTCCTGATAGATGAGACCCCTTCCTTTTTAGTACCAGTGTTTCTGCACTAACATAATGTATACCAGCATGTTTTCTTTATTGATATAGTCATATCTATATATATAGAGATATATATACCACAGGGATCCTCTCTTACGCAGACCCCGAGATACCATTCCTTCCTTAATACTAAGTGATGCCATTATCCATCATCTGTATATTTAGTCCACTATTAATCTAGGCTTCATGATTGTTTAAGGATTACTCCATGTTGTCCTTTTTACTCATTCTATGTACTATGACCAGGTACTTATGTATATACTCTTCTCTTCACAGCGACGTTGAAAAAGACCCTGGTAGGGTCGAAACGTCACCAGTCGCCTAAATATAAGCAATTTTCTTCTTTGCACCAATATTGTGTATATGCCTGGCTTTGTTCCCATCACGCTGTCAAATAAACTGTTATAAATTATTGCATGAAAAGAGTGCTACGGAGTTTTCTATTCCTGTACTAACCAGCCATGAGCTGATGGACACTCACCATAACCAAACTGTTCTCTAGTGCCTGTCCCAGAGCCTTTTGCATGGACGATAGTTTTTATTGCCTCAAGGAGACTCTCCCTAACAGAGACACTTAATCCATTCCTTCCTAATGCACTTTCCTGTGATTGTGTGTCCCACACAGGGTATTATTGCACTTGTTCATTGTTGCACTTATTTCTAGTGTTGCACTTATTCTGCTATCGTATTTCAGGTTGTCAAAGTCATTTGTATTTCCTCCTCTGAGTAACAAAGGATTACTTGGATAGCCTCAGAGTAGAGCGCCTCTTTTGTAAAACAGTATAATTTTCTAGTGTCAGAGTCAGACAGCTCCTCCTCTGAGTAAGGGAAGTCAGTATATATATATACCTCAGGAAAGTCTAGCTTATACAGGAGTGTATTTTCTCATCCAGTCTCATATTTGCCTTATTGTCTATATTGTATCTATAGCTGGAAAGATTTAGTTGAGCCAGTTTGTATTCAGGTTTCTCTCAGGTTTCCTTCAGATTCACTTGAGCCAGTTCTCATCAAAGACCTCGTTGTATATGTCGTCCTTTGTACTTCCCTTCCTGGTGTCTCTAGTGTTGGTCGCCCTGTTTTGTCTACACACGTTAGTTACCACACATAGTCATTTCTAACATTTACACTCGTCCATACGCTTTGCACCTTGGATATCTTTTCGTATGTCTGGCCTACGGAATGATTGTGTCGTGTGATTGAGTGGTAGTGTATGGAGGCCTCAACTGTATGTTTGCTTTTATTGTTTTTCCTCTTTCTCTTCCAGGTATCCAAGACACTACACAAATCACGCCAAGGAAGTACACAGGTCTTCACGTTCTCCTCCAGTAGGGTAACACATTTAACAGAAAACCTACTGTCTAACTGGCTGGAACATGGAGGGTCACCCGCCAGCAGTTAAGTTGTCCTGGCTTACACGTCAGATGGTTCACGCACTAGCTACCTGGTCGCCAGAGTACGTTAGGCACCCCTAGGTGAAGTCCTGCCACTAGGGTTTCTCATCCTCTCTCTTCTCACCTGTGCCTTGGGCGTGGGAAACACACACCTCATCACATTCATCCTCCAAATTCATTCCTGTTGTTTAACCGTCCCATTGTTTTATGTTCGATCATCAAGATGCTACTTTCTAGATTCGCCGAGGTCGGCTCAAATTTGCTAGGGAGGTATGCAGTTTCCCAGAACATGTAGACTACTACTCCTATTGTGCTCATTTCTATTGCTGTGTCAATGCATGTTCTGGTAATGGTTTGCACTGCGACTGCTGCTCGTGTTCCCCTGGTATTCTCTGGTTATGTGTATTCTCATGCATATTCTTATATATTCCTGTGTATTATTACATTGTACAGTGGTATGCAAGGCTGCTGATCACGTGACCCTGTAACCATGGTTCCTCCAATGGCCGACTAGCTCTGGCCAGGAGCAACCATGTGACCTCCCACTTCCTCCTAACAAGTTAGTCTTTCCCCTGCTTCCAAGCAAGGAGGGTGTGTGTCGGCTCTCTCCTACCTCAGAGGAGTTGGACATGTCGCAGGTCCCACTTCACCACTAGAAGTGTGGATCAGGTGCTCTGCTGTATTCAAGTCTTCGGCTGTATCTGCCTGCTCAAGTGTCCGGAGTTCCTTCTCTCATCTGGGTGTCATTCCGTTATCTCTCATCATCGTTTCAAGTATTCACAGCAAGTATTATTCTCAAGCTAAAACACCAGCAACGCTACTTTCTTTCATACTCCTACTCCCATCATCCGGCACATGTTCTCCCAGCCTATGCAGCATCACTCCTGCCTTGTTTGTCAGAGCCTGCTATCTGCTATATACCCGTTTGCAACCGGACAGAACTGTTGCTACTAGTTACCTCATCTATAATAAAACCGCTGTTACTGAACCCGGAATTGGTGTCCACTAACTGGTGCCCTGACTAGGTGCAGCGAGGAATCGCATGCCCATCATCACCCGCAGATTCCACAGACCGGCCCTACAGCTGTGCCGCCCTCAGGCCTATACCGTGACAAGTATAACCCCTGCAGCTGCCCCGGTCATTGCCCGCTCATAACACCAGCACTGCGGAAGTGGCCCCCAGGGGCCAGGGCATCGCAAAGGTGTTTATGTGTATTCTCTCTCGTATAAAACCTCAACAAACAGGAAGAAGCTTCACCTGATATAAGTGACTAACGTTACTATGTTTTCTTTCTCTTATCGGTTCTCTTGAATCTGTGCCGCCTGGACATTTCTGGAGGTTGGATGCTGTACTAGTACTCGGAGGATGATTTCACCTGTGGTCCCTTGATCAACCTGCGGCTTAGGGTGGAGTCCTCAAAACCTCCGGCTACGACCCAACCACCAGTGATGACCCACGTCCATGCTCCACGGATGTCAAATGGGGGATTGATAGGGTTAATTATATGATTCTAATGTCTGAGAAATTCCTTTTGCCTTGAGACTCCTGATACATGGAGACAATAAGGAATTTTCTCATGAACTATTTCACTCAGAGACGTCTTTATCAGTTTCAAGGATATTGTCTGAAGAAACTGGACTGTTTGGTCTATTGTGCTCTTGGAATGATGGGAAAGTATCATTGCACAGAATGTATTGTTCTAAACTGTTTGACCTTTTTGAATAATAATAATGAATACTAATATAGATGCCATTGCGCATGACTGAATATCTAAGTCACTAGCACCGCCTCATCTATGTCTTATTAGCATTTGTTGACACCCTATATTCTATCTGTCTATAAAATGTGATTACCATAATAAAACTTGGGCCATTATTATCCAGGCTTATAATCCTGATACATTGTCTTATCTGTGTCCGTGATTTATAAGTGACGAGTGGTAATACTGCAGGTTATAAACTTTAGCTATCAATTGATAACCGTCCTTTATCCTGGGTATTTGACTTTTTCTCCATAGAGAGGGTCAACATCTAAATTTAACCTTAACAGAGAGAATGGGGGAAAAAGTGTTTCGCTGCACTACCCCTTTAAGTTCCGCCAGCCAAGCCGTCATAGAGGGACACCGAGGTCTTCCAATGCCAAGGAATGACCAAACGTGCAACTGTCAAGAACTGTCTTATAACACCCTTCATAATCGAGGAAATAGAGCCTGGGAGAAGGCTTCGTAATGCACATTGTAGAGTATTAGCAATCTGTCTCCCGGAATATACCTTGTGCACATGAAACACTCGATCCCAAAAGTGTTTTATCATGGGGCACGCCCACCAGATATGAAAGTTACCCTCGTCCGAAGATCCACATCTCCAGCAGGCTCCAGATGCAAACTGATATATAAGCTGAGTATCTGCAGGGCACCTATTCCACCTCGATAGGATTTGTAGTTCTTTCTTTTCTTTTGCGTGCAAGGCCATGGAAAGACCATGGGGGAGATTTATCAAACTGGTGTAAAATAGAATTGTCTAAGTTGCTCCTAGCAACCAATCAGATTCCACCTTTCATTTTCCAAAGAGCTTGTGATGAATGAATAGTAGAATCTGATTGGTTGCTAGGGGCAACTAAGACAATTCTATTTTACACCAGTTTGATAAATCTCCCCCCATATGTAAGGGTGGGTCCATACTACGGAATTCTCGCGGACAATGTCCGCGGAATTCCGCCGTATGTCCGCGCACACGGCCGCGCGCCTTTCCGCCGGCTCCATAGACACCATTCTATGGGCCGGTGTATTCCGCTATCTGCCGAAAGAAGTGACATGTCACTCCCGAGGAGCTATCCCACACCAAAAAGGTGCGTCTCAACATTCCATGCTGGAACCCAGGATTCTTGTTATTCTTTTCTTGCCAAAATGGGATCAGTTTTTAAGATCGCCCAGTGTTTAATCATAATTTTCCTCATAGTCTCCCATTTTTCATTATAGTTAGAGATAAACCTAACCTGGTTCTCAGTCTGTCTATCTTTTTTTGCATTTGCATTAAAATTATGATTAAACACTGGGCGATCTTAAAAACTGATCCCATTTTGGCAAGAAAAGTGTCAGAAGCCCCTCCAATGACAGCTCGCAGAGGGAAGAATCTAAAGGACCTCCTTGTGAGAAGCCACTACAGTCCTAGGATTACAAACACCTTTTTGGGAGGGGGTAATCCAAGAATTGGGTGTTATCCATGTGGCTAGTGTAGAGCATGTCCAAATATCGAGCGAACAAATGTGTTTGTGTCGGCAGATGGACCAAAACAATATACGATCAGGGACTACATCTCCTGCTCCACTCGCTATGTTGTTTATTATGCTACATGTGGATGTAATAAGGTTTACATTGGTCTCACCTCAAGGGAACTCAGAATCCGGGTGAGGGAACATGTAAGAGGGATTCTGGCAGCAAAGGACTGTGTGGATATTAACTCACTAAAAACAATCCCTCGTCACTTTAGATTGTATCATAATGCTGACCCAAGGACCTTTAAAGTGAGGGGGATTGAGAAAGTTGTGGGCGGCATTAGAGGAGGGAACCAAAAGAAGATTCTGGCTCAGAAGGAATGCCGGTGGATACATCTGTTAAGTAGCTTGGCTCCCCAGGGTTTAAATGAGCAACGTAGTTTTGCTTCATTTTTGTAAAAAAATGTTTTCTTTGTGCACCAATTTTAAATAATGTGTGTTTTTAATTGTTGTTGTATGTTTCTAATTTTAGTTTTTCTAAATGGTGGCTAATCTGGGATTCCTAAGATTCTATGGGGAAAGAAAAGGAAAAATGTGGAAAAAGGAGAGAAAAAAATGGTGAAGGTCGGGTAAAAGGGAGAAAAGACGTGGAAATATATAAATACGAGATCAGGACATTGGGGGACGTTGACCATGGCACCTTAATCACTACGTGGACTAGCACTGTCACTTTAGGGTGATATATGATACTTTGCACTTTATAATAATTAATCATGATTGGTTTTTAATTAATTATTTTTTAGTTCATATTTTCATGTTTATGATATATGCAGTGATAAAGGTTTTGCACTATATGCACTTTATTTTATTTTGGTATTTGGTATTACACTAAACTAACCTACATGTTTACATTATCTATACTTGCACTTTTTTCAAATTTTTCTATTTTGTGTCTGAAGGTCAAAATATGTCCA
The DNA here is from genome assembly GCF_027789765.1 of Dendropsophus ebraccatus. Classification (NCBI taxonomy): domain Eukaryota; kingdom Metazoa; phylum Chordata; class Amphibia; order Anura; family Hylidae; genus Dendropsophus; species Dendropsophus ebraccatus. The sequence continues at coordinate 19,361 of NW_027209082.1, forward strand.
ATTTACTGTCTTTGTAAACATATAGCCTCCCAGTAGTGAGTACTCGATACCTTCCGTGTACGCAGATCGCGGGAGAATTAGGCACAGGCGTCTTTCCGGAACAGCCTCAAGGTTCGCTGTGCGCATGCCCGCTTGCGTTCCACCGGCGGGCGTGCGTTCCAGTGACGTAGGCCGGAAGGAATAGACGTGATTCCTGGCTCCTCCTTCGATCTGCGTCATTCCCTGGAAGGAATCCATAGCCTACTATAAATAGTGGAAGTGACGGGAGTTAAGACACGCCCCTTGAGAAAGCGGAAGAAACGTACGTCGGGGTTTGCAACATCATTGCCATGGGTAAGCACGTGTCTTGATTCAGGCTGATAACCTATTATAGGTTGGGTATATTTATGCCTAGGAAGCCTGGGAGGCTATGTGGGTATGCTACATAGGTGTTAACAGTGATCTTCATGCTTACCATTATGGATGTACACTAATATGATTTTTTTAAGTACTGTGGCAATGAGTTGCTTTTTTCTACTGGATTTTCCTTGCACTATATGTAATTTCTGTTGTAGATTTTAAATCATGCTAATAAATTTCATGCAATATGTTGTATCATAGCCTTTGTTTGTATGTGTAAAAGATCAAATGTTGGTCTAGCCTTGATTTTTTTTCCTTTTCCACAAGGGGTTAAAAAAGAAAGTGAACACAAAACGTGTAGGGTAATTTCCCCTGAGTACGAAAATACCCCACATGTGGATATAATGTGCCATATGGGCGAGAGGGCAAGCCACCAAAGGGACAGAGCGGCCATTTAGAGGCTGGAATGGAGGATAGAGGCCATGTCGCAATTACAAAGCTCCTGTTCTGCCAAGACAGTAGAAAACCCCCCACAAGTGACCCCATTCTGGAAATTACACCCCATAAGGAATCTAACAAGGGGTGGCAGTGAGGATATGGACCCACTGGTGACGAGCAAATATGTGAAACATGTGCCTTGAAAATAAAAAATATATTTTTTTTCATTTCCACGGCCCAAATGTGGCCGTCACCAGGGGGCCATATCCCCACTACCCTCCTCGTTAGATTCCTTATGGGGTGTAGTTTCCAGAATGGGGTCACTTGTCGGGGGTTTCTACTGTCCTGGCCGCACAGAGGCTTTGTAATTGCATCATGGCATCCTCTAATGGGAATGGCGGCCATGCCTATTTAGTTGGGGAAAAGGGACAATTATTAATTTATTTGGGGGTATTAGGCCAATTATTAGTTTATAAGGTTGAAAATGACAGGTGTCCATCAAATTCAACCTGTGTTGATCCTGCGGAAGGTAAAAAACCCTGGTGAGGCAGACGACAGTAGCCTCTCACGGGGAAAATTCCTTCCCGACTCCATAATGCGATCAGAATATCCCTGGATCAACGTGACCCCTGAAATAGGAATAAGGACAGAATTTAGATAATGTAGAACCCCAGTGACGTGTGGTGCGCCTTGAAGCGATCCAGTATGCAGAGGCCGGGGTGATTCAGGACAGGTGTCACACTGGAAATGGTGTCCTTCCTGATCCCCCTGTTACGCCACACTCTGCACTTCTTCTGGGGTCTCCTGTTCTCCAGTGTGGGGGACGTCACCTGGAAATGTTGTCCTGGTGCGATACGGGGTCCCTCATATCCAGAAGCGCTGGTTCCGCTCATGGCTGCTAAATATTAGGGCGCTATTACGGCTTCTTGATATGTTGCGGATCGTGCCGCAAGCTACAGTAGCTCGGGCAGCGAGGGACCGGAAGAGGGGGGGTGCTGGTATAAAAGTTATCCCCGTACAGGTGGTGACCTTTATCCAGCAGTGGGAAGATCAGTTCCCCGAACGATCTCCCCAGTAACTCCGAGGATAGGCGGGGGGGGGGGGGGCTCTGGGGGCAGGATTCGGGTGTCCCTTCATACACTGTAATGGTACCTACACACTGCGGAATGGCGAAGGATAACCCTTTGTGGCATTCCGCAGCTGGCACCCACCGGCGGACTGATGCAGGCGCGCGTCTCCGCTCGTGTCACACTCCATTCTATGCACGGCGGATTCTGCCCTCTGTCCAAAGAAATGAAACGTGTTCATTCTTTGTGCGGAACGACGGAATCCACCCGTGCATAGGATAGAGTCTAATGACACGGTGTGGAGACACGCGCACGCGCATCAGTCCGCCGGTGGGTGCCAGCTGCGGAATGCACAAAGGGTTATCCTTCTCCATTCCGCAGTGTGCACCTACCCTAAATCTGTAAGTGTACCCTGAGGTACTCTCACAGAGTTTGGAGAATTTCACGCCATACCGTCATCTCTTATTGGGACGGTACTGGCGGAAAAGACATGTCTGGGGGGCAGCGTACGCTACGCTACTCCCAGACACGTCACTGGATGATGAGGATGAATGGAGGAAAGAAGGATCCCCCCCATTCATCCTCACTGGCTGTTTCGGTGTCGGAGGCAATAATAACGTATGCGTCCGACACCGAAAACACCCTGGGGGCCATCTTTATACGGGGATTAGTATATGGGGTATGTAAATGGTGTAGTGTAAAAACTTTATTCCATGTAGTGTGGTGTAGTGTAGTGTTTTTTACGTGTTTTTTGACAGTAAGAAAAATATCCTACGCCAAGAAAGAAGCTTATGTGCTTATGTGCGGTACTTACCAGCAGACAGTGGCGGTAGGATATAGGGGGAAAAAAACGCCGCTACGCCAAAAAGGAGGAGTTGCTGATTAGCGGCGCACTTACGTGCGATGCTGATCAGCGTTCAGCGGCGTTAGGGCGCACAAAAAGAAAAAAATTGGAAAAAAAACCCCCCTTTTTAACCCAAAGCAACTGATCAGTGATGATATTCACTGATCAGCTGCTAGGGGACAGTAGAGCGACGCTGCCGGAGATTGCCGAGGACCTGAGTGATTACGAAGATTTCCGACGCTGGACGACCGAACCCCGGAAGTAGCCCGAAGAAGACGCGAGGACGCCGTGGACCGCAGATCGTCGCTCCCGGACGCCAGATCAGGTGAGTATGGTACACCTGCACCACACACACCTGTTCTGCCACCCCTCAGCTACCCGATCTGAGGGAGTGCAGAACCCGGCAAAATTGTGTTTTTAACAGTAATGATCGGCCGTGATGGGCAGGCCGGTACTGGCCAACCTATCACGGCGATCGTGGGGTGGCATTGGCGCCATCTTTCTTGGGGACACTTATGGCGATTGGTGCTATCTCGGACAGCACCAATCGCCATTGCTTTCCCGGGTCACCGATGACCCGGAAAGCTGTTTTCAGCTGCTATAATGCTGATCTGTATTGATTCAGCATATAGCAGCGATCGTCGGCATGGGAGGGGTTAATCACCCCCTGTGCCGCCGAGCAGAGATGGCCTGCTAGACATTATAGCAGGCCATCTTCCCCCACCACTGTGTGTGAACACACAGCGATCGGGGAAACATCGGGCGTAAGTATACGCCCATTTGCGTTAAAGCCCACCCTGCGGGGGCGTATACTTAAGCCCGATGTCGTTAAGGGGTTTAAAAAAAATTAAAGAGTAACAACAATAATCCAAAAGGACACCAAAATAACCATATCATTCTCTTAACTTCACAAAAATAACACCTTACCCCATCCCACCCCACCTCCCACATCGTCCGCCTAGGGGAAAGCAAAAAGAAAATAGGGGTTAGGAAAGAAAAAAACAAAAACAAACAAACAAAAAACTATTTAATCGTAATATCTTTCATAAAGAGTAACACATCTCCCCCATTCCCTAAGGTGGCGGGTGGTTCCCTTGCTATCCAATTGCGCACTAGCACCATCTTAGCATAGAAGAATAATCTAAGAATTTCCTTCATATCTTTCCCCTTTGCTGTAATACCCCCCAAATCTCCCATTATCACAAATTGAACAGTTCTAGGCAACTTGATCCCCCTCGTACCCTCCACCCTCAGGAAAATTTGAGACCAGAACTGGAATATGCTATCACAGGCCCATAACAAACGCACAAAATCTGCGCCCGATCCTCCCCACACCTCGCCCATCTATCATGCTGTCTATCATCAATTCTTTTCAGAAAGACTGGAGTATAATAAAGACCATGTAATAAGTTGGTGATTACCAGACCATGATACTTTCCTGATATTTCTATAAATTAATTACCAATCCCAACTAACATTCTCTCCCAATTCTTTCTGCCATTTACCTTTTACTATTGAAATACTGGTGGCAAAAAAGGGGCAAGAACTATGGTTTAGCAACCAGTATATTTGCGTAGCGATCCAGAACCAGTATCCAGCCCCCTTGGGTCTCCCTGATACATAATAAATCCAACTTCATGCGGACTCTTCCACGACCCCAAATTAAAAGCACTAAACAGAGCTCTTATGTGTCTAAAATATTTATCCTCAATTTTAACAGGAGAGGGCCGAAAAAAACAAAACGCAATTTGGGGAGCCATATAGAACTAATAAGGGTTACTCTATCGGCAGGGCCGTATTTACCACTAGGCACCCGTGGTCCGGTGCCTAGGGCAACACCTTGCAGGGGGGCAGCACCAGGGAGGCAGGGGGAAGGGAAAAATATTTTTTTTTGTTTTTATTTTTTAGTCTCCCACCTCCTGTTCAGACTTGCCAGTAACTCTGGTGTCTTTTCAAGGGGGGGTGAGGGGTATGGTGGTATTGGTCAGGTCTGGTAAGGGCAATTGGTGTGTGAAGATGGGGGCGTCTTCAGTTTCAGTGCCTAGGGCAGCAGCAGCTGTTAATACTGCCTGTCTATTGGTTCTAGATATCGGAAGTTTCTGCCAGACCCCCACCTTCTTAGCTAAAGAATCAATAACAGGTTTTACATTAAGATCTGCAAATTCCAACCAGCCTAATGACACTTTCACTCCCAAATATCTAAGAGGAGCCCCACCCACCCCCCCCAAAAAAAATCTCAACGGGGGAAATTCTAATCTTAGCTTATCATCCAAGGGCATAAGCACCGACTTTGCCAAGTTAATCGCAAGTCCAGATAGGCTGCCTATTTGCTCCACCAGCTCCATTACCTTAGGTACCGCCACACCTTGGGGTCCTTCACAAATAGGAGCAGGTCGTCAGCATACAATGACACCCTGTCCCCCTTGCTCTTCGCCCTAAGTATTGAGCCATTAGGCTATTAGAATAGGATCAGATGTGGACGTGGTGGGTTTTGGGGCGAGGAGCGAGAGGGGACAAGCTTGTTGCGTACCTCTGCTCAACAACAAACGGGGCTGAAAGACCTACCCTCGATCGCCACCAAGGCACACGCACCAGTGTATAATAACTTGACCATCTGTATAAACCCTGGGCCAATCCCATATTGTCGCAAGGTCTCCCACAGGTATTCCCACTCCACCCTGTCAAACGCATTTACCATGTCCAAAGACAGGATGGAGTGGGTCACTGGATCTCTCACTAACTGGATGTTTTCCTAAAAGCGTCTAATATTGTGTTTTGCCATGCGTCCTGGTCTCTATGCACCACCTCCCCAACCACCGCACTCTATCTGTTTGCCAAAACTTTGGCGAACAACTTGGCATCTGTATTAATAAGGGAGATGGGCCTATATGACCCCACCTCCAGCTGATCTTTTCCTTCTTTTGGAATTAATATTATTTCAGCCTCCCCCATAGATTTGGGAAGCTGCCCAACACTATAAGAATGTTGAAGCGTCTACAACAGAGCTGGAAGGAGCACGTCACTATGTTCCTTATAAATACCAAAAGGGAGGCCATCCTTCCCTGGTGCAGAGTTGACTCCTGAAGAATCCAATGCCCTGGACAATTCCGCCAAAGTGATGGGACCCTCAAGGTCCTTCCTCTGAGTTTGGGAGATTCTAGGAACCTTCGTTTCCTTAAAAAAATGTCTAAATCTGATGCCATCTGATTCACCTCTGAAGTGTACAAACACATAAAATTCCCTAAATTCTTCCAGTATCTCCTCCTCCTTATTTGTGACCCGCCCATCTTCGGTTTTAATAACCTCGATCCCCTTCCTACCCACTTCATTTTCAAGCAGTGCCAATAAACCTTTATTTAACGTGTCCGAACCCTTATACCTCTGTTGCCCCAAGAACTGTAATTGATGTTTGGCTTTCTCCAGCAGATAACCATCTAATTCGTCTTGGGCCTTCTTTAACTCTTTATGCCTGCTAATTTAAGGTGTCTTAATATATTCTAACTCACAATTCCCTACCTTGTTTCTCAACTCTCTTTAACTTTTTTTTTTAAACTCCTTTTATTGAAGGATAAAGAACAGACACAAGCATTACATATGTTATATCGTCACATGTACATAACAGCTCATCAGAGCAGAAAGAAGTAAACTTGCATCCAAGAAATAATAAAACATAAGACAAAATTGGCTGTACAGAAAGTAGAAGATAGTACAATGTATCAAACATTACACAGGTTACATTATAACTGAAAGGAACATCCGCATATAGACATTACACCAACTCATATTAGTCCCCTCCTTGAGGGGAAGGGAGATTGTGTTCTCCAATCCGTATAAATCTACTAGGCTGAAATGCCGTCAGAGGTGAGTCACACCACCAGCCCCATACCTTGCGAAACTTTCCCGGGCAACCTCTGTGCTTGTATACAATAAACTCATACGATAGTGTGGAATTGACTAGTTTTTTCCATTTACCCACTGAAGGGGGTCTGACGTCCATCCATCCCATCGCAATTGTCTTTCGAGCCATGAATAGAGATTCTCTAAGGAAAATTCTACAGTGATGAGGCCACTCCTCCTCGTCCAGTAAGCCTAACAAACATATTTTGGGGGTACACGGTACCGGGATTCCTATCATCTGAGACAACTGGACTGTTATTTCCTGCCAAAAAGATCCAACATCTGGACAAGTCCAGATCATATGCCAAAAGTCGGATCTCGGGCAGTGGCATCTATGACATTCCTCTGAGGGGTATCTACCCATTCTATGCATTCTAACAGGGGTGAGGTAACTTTGGTGGATGATAAACAACTGTGTCAATTTATTGTTAACGGCAGGGGAAACATATAGATGAGAGGATAGGACGTCAGAACCACTCGTCCTCAGACAGCTCTCCTAAGGAAGAGCGCCACCTGTCTTCCACTGGTAAAGGATTATTCTCTATTCGGTACTGTATGAGGAATGAGTATAGTGCAGAGATCAGGCCACCAGGGCCCTGAGATCTAAACACACCGATAAGAGGATAATCTGAGAAGGGTAGAGAGGGTCTCGGGAATTGGGTGTTGAAAGCGTGCCGAAGTTGTAAGTATCTGTACATGGATCCCCGTGGTAAGTCAAACTTGTCTTGCAATTGTTGGAATGAGCAGAAGACCTGGCCCCGACACACATCCCCCACTGTACAGACCCCATGTCGTATCCAGAAGCGGGGTTCCAGGTGTTCAGAAAAATGTGGCAAATTAGGGTGATACCATAGGGGCGTCTCTATCATCACTCCCTGATAATGCAATAATTTTTTGACTGCGCCCCATACTTGTGATGCTAATTTGTGTAACGGTAAAAGCCGGGACTGTTTCAAATAGCCACCCTCCAAGACCGGCCATAAATGTTGGAGGTCCAGGAAGTGAGCCAAATGATGTTCCCTATTAGGTAAAATCTTTGCCTCCACCCACCTCTCGAGATACCTCAACTGTCCCGCCAGATAGGTACAAGTAAATGTCTGGTAGAGACATGCCACCATACGCCTTGGGCCTCTGAAGTGTCAGTAAGCTCAGTTTGGACCTAGATGCCCCCCACACAAAGGATGGAAATAAAGAGTGCAAGTTTCTGAAAAAGGACATGGGAACCGGGGCTGAAGCATGTTCCAGTACATACAGGCATTTAGGCAATATCACCATTTTAATGAGATTAATACGTCCAGGAACTGCTAGAGGGAGAGTCGACCAGATCCTAAACTTGGATTTTATGTATTCCAATAGGGGATAAACATTTGCCTTGGCATCTAGAGAATATTGTCTACAAATTATGATGCCCAAATATTTAAATTGGGCCACCACTGCAGTCCTTGAGCATTAGCCATCCAGCCATCGGGACACAGTGGCATAAAAAACGGATTTGGACCAATTAATATAAAGGCCAGAATATCTACCAAACAGATTAATAAGGGATATCGCTATTGGGAGAGTAGTTTGCGGAGAGGACATAAATAGAATAGTGTCATCGGCATATAGCCCTACTCTATCCTCTCTATCACCTATTATAATGCCTTTATATAGGGGGAGCTCTCCGTATCCTCAATGCCATGGGCTCAATGGCCAGGGCAAACAATAGGGGTGACAATGGGCATCCCTGTCTGGTCCCTCGAGATAATGGAAAGTAATGGGAATACACGCCGTTCACCATGAGCCTAGCTTTGGGGGCCTGGTATAATAAGGATACCCACTTAAGAAAATTAGGACCAAACCCAAACCTCTGCAAGACTTCCAGTAGATAACACCATTCCACAGAGTCAAATGCCTTGGCCGCGTCTAACGAGGCCATGGCCCAATTCTCGCCTTTCGCACCCCCCACCTGGACAAGAGACTGCACTCTACGGATATTATCCGAAGTAGAACGGCCCGGAATGAATCCCGCCTGGTCGCTGTGGATAATCTCAGTAATATAGTTGTTAAGGTCTTTTAGCCAACATTTTCGTGAGGATTTTATAATCTAAATTAAGTAAAGAGATGGGTCTATATGAACTAACAATCTAGGGGATCCTTGTCAGGCTTCAATAATACAATGATAGTGGCCTCGTTCATAGAGTCTGGGAGTCTATTCTCATCAAAAGCATATTGAAGCATGCTGAGCATGAGGGGGGGAAATTGATCTACATAGCGATTAAAGAACCTCAATCGGGATTCCATCCGGGGCCGGGAGCTTTACCTGTCTTAATATCTGAAATAGCTTCCAATAGCTCCTCGGAGGTAAACACAGCCTCCAAGCTCTCTCTACTATCTGCGGACAGGGTGGGAAAAGAAATACCATCCAGATAGTCATTCAGTTCGGACTTGGTGTAGTCCACTTTGGTCGTGTACAGGTCCACATAGAAGTCCGTAAAACAAGCTGCTATATCATGATCCGAAGCGTGAATCACGCCCTGGGAGTCCCTAACTTTAAGTATAGCAGGGGAGGCCGAATTTTGGTGAATCAGATGTGCAAGCATTTTACTCGATTGGTTCCCCAGTTCAAAAAACGTTTGTTTAGTAAAGAATAACTTCCTGCTCGCTTTTTCTTTAATGTGAAGTAGATATTTGCGACCTGCCACCAACCAATCCTGCTTATGTGAGTCGCTAGGATCCCGTATAAATTGCTGCTCTAAATGTGTACATTGTGCTGCTAGTTCCATCTCCTCCCGGGCGGACTCCCGCTTCAGATATGAAATCGTGGACTGCACACAACCACGCAAGTAAGCCTTAAACGTTTCCCATAGTACATTCTTATTTCATGAGCATCGTTAGAAAGAACAAACTGAGCTAGCTGGTCAGGGATTCTGTCATGAGAACCTATCAGAGAGAGCCAAAAGGGGTGTATCCTATGGTTTCTGGCCTTATAGGCTCCAGCGGTCCGAACATGCAACAGCATTGCCGAATGATCTGAGATCCCCCTCTGTGAATAGAATACTCTAGAAACGGCAGATGCCGTAGAAGGGGTACCCAATGCATGGTCTATCCTAGATAAGGAGTGTCTACCAGCTGCATGACACGAATAGTCCCTCCCATTGGGATGATAATGCCTATAAATATCTACCCACCCAAGTTCAGCTAACAAGGATCCCAATTGTGAACCAGATTGTGAGCTTGTTGATTGTCCCCCACAGTGTTTATCTATGAGAGGGTTAATCATCATGTTAAGGTCCCCTATACATAGCACTCTCGCCTGCGGGTATGTAGCCGCAAACACCGCAGCTTGATGCAATACCTGTAAGGAGGCGTGTGGGGGGTTGTAGATACCCAAAATTACATAGGGGTTACTATCAATGTAAGCAAAAACAAATATAAACCTCCCTTCTTTATCCCTCCGGACATTAATAGGATCCCATTTGAGAGATTTATTGACTAGTAACGATACCCCTCTGGAGAAGGAAGTATGACAGGCATGTTCAGACCACTGGACCCACTGTCCTCCTCAATCTATGAGATGTGTCAGGCGTGAGGTGTGTCTCCTGTAAGCACAAAATATGGGGGTTAAAGCGTCTAATATGTGAAAACACCATAACACGTTTCCTTGGCGTGCCCAAACCTCTGACATTCCACGACATTACAGTAATAGACGCCATATCTTACCTTGAGATAAATAATGCATAGCAAAGGTGTCCCCCATAAGGAAACAGCTCACATAGTAGGTACATTGTGTAATGAGATGCGACATGTGTAATATAATAAACAGACAAAGAACTGTACTAGCCCAGTGCTTAATGATCATATCACCAAACCGTGGTGACAAAACAAATTGAAACCAAACCAACTGTGGAATAAACAGAGAATAAAACGTCTCCGTTGCACTAAAGTTCGTGACAAGTGTCATACGGGGGAAGAACCCCGCTGCATATTAGAATACACGTAGTCACGCTTTACACTAAGACAGGGTATATGATGAAAAGAAAAGCAAAAACTCCCCCCGGATGGGGACCGTAGCAGTAGCCAAAAGAACATATGTCTGCCTACTTCTACGTACGCAGAGCAGGAGGACCTGCATAGGACCCGAGCCCCAATTATAACAACTAAGTAAGTGTATACCGAATCATAGTGGTAGAGGGATGCACTGTCAACTAACAATAATAATAATGAACACATAGCAAAGAACATGAAATATAGAACAATGCTGCCCTCTAGTGGAGATGTACAGGTGTTGTTAGTACATAACGAGACAGTTACACTTAGGGGGAACAAACATGGCATAACACGCATAAGAAACAGAAGAGAGAGATGTAACAGAAACCACCTCCAGAGCATTATAAAGTAGCTGAGATCCCCCTATCAACCTTTACGGCCATCATCACAGTAGTACTATGTTGTCTATGAATCCCGTCGCCTAGGAAAGTAACACAAAAGGAACCCGAGCAAAGTAGTTATAACAACTAAATAAGCATATACTGAATCAAAGTGGTAAAGGGATGAACTATGACATGAGAATAATAACCCGCATACAACAGAGAGCGTACAAGATAGAGCAATACTGCCCTCTAAGAGTGGGTCACAAGTATTGCTGGTGTATAAAAAGACATCCACACTTCAGGATGAACAAACTGGGACCGGCACATACAATAGATAGAAGGGGAGGCTGTGACTAAGACCACCTATAGGGCATTGTATGATGGCTGAGATTCCACTATAAACCTTCAACGCCAGCATCACAGTGGTAATATGCTGTATAGGAGTCTCAGCACTCAGGGATGCAGCACTAGAGGTGTACAGTGAAAGTAGTTATAACAACTAAATAGGCACATACCGAATCAAAGAGGTAGAGGAATGTACCATTACATGAGAATAATAACCAGCATATAGCATAGGGTATGTGATATGGAGCAATGCTGCCCTCTAGCGGTAGGTTACAAATACTGTGGGTACATAACCAGACAGCCACACTCAGGTTGAACAAACAGGGGTCCACACTCACAAGAGACAGAAGGGAAACCGTGACAACTACCACCTTTAGAGTAGGATAGGTGAGCTAAGAGCCCACTATAAGCCTTTAAGGCCATCAGCACATTGGCAGTATGCAGTATAGTAATCCCATCGCCCATAGGGGCGACATTAGAGGTATACGGTTAAGGAATTAGGGGTCAATCAGTCATTTTCCCATAAATGCGAAATAAACAGAAGCCCATCACAATTCTTCTTAGAACAGACCATGTCGTCAGCGTGTCCGTGGGCAGCTACTTGTAAGGAAACTTGAACAATCCACCATATTAAGTAGCATAACATGTGTACAACCAGATATCAGCCTATATTCATCTACAGGAACGTCCATGTTCTCAGGGACGGTTAGGTGAGCGTCTATTCTGGCGGTATAACCATTCCTCCGCCTCTTGTGGAGTCCCAAAGAATACCGCTCTCTCACCATCTACCACCCTTAAGCGAGCAGGATATGCCATAGAGTATGGAATATTCTTCTCACGAAGTTTAACGTTTCACCACCGTATACGTTGCCCGTTTTTCTGTAGCTCCGCTGAGAAGTCAGGAAAGATGGAAACATGAGCACCATTATATGTAATTTCTGCCAACCGCCTGGCATGGCGTAGTACCAAATCTCGGTCTGTGCTATTTAGGAGACGGGCCAAGAAAGGTCTAGGAGGCGCTCCAGGCTGCGGAGGCCTAGCAGGCACCCTGTGCGCCCGTTCAATGGCGAACGCAGATGAGAAAGTCACCTCAGGCAATAATGATGTCAGCCACTGTGTGGTAAAGGCGATCGGATCTTGCCCTTCAGCCCTCTCTGGCAGGCCTATAATCCGCAGGTTATTGCGCCTTAGCCGGTTCTCAAGGTCGTCAGCTTTCTGGCGCCAACCCTCTGCTTGGTGTTCCAGGGCCGCTACTGCTGCAGGGATCGGTTCCATCCTGTCCTCTAACCCGGACACCCGATCCTCCACATGTCTGACTCTCTCCCTGAGTGCCTGCATGTCCTGCCTCAGAAGCCCCACATCTATTTTACCTCTTCTATCTTCCCTGTGAGGGAAGTAGTGGCTGGCTGCAATAGCCTCCAGTACTGAGGCAAGCTGCGCCGATACCTCCTTCAGTGTAGGTTCCGGCTGATCTTCCCCGTCAGAGACGAAGGGGTCCGGTGCGCCGCGCTCCGAGCGCTGTGACTGAGAGGAGCCGGCGCCATCTTGGACCTCATGGCGGGCAAACTCCGCCAGCCGCTCCGCCGCTGCTTGCCGCGCTCTAGTGGGACTCATGTCGGGGGTAAGTGATGCCACCGGTCTGCCACCCAAGTTTTGCGGTGTAAAGCGTGCTCAGGATAATTGCAGGAGGATGTAGACAGCGGGATCCTCACGGAGCAGCTCCTACATGCGTCTGCTCTCCTTGCTGTCCAGGCCACGCCCCCAACTCTCTTTAACTTTAAGCCTCTTAAGCTGGCTTTAATCGTATCCCACACCCATTGTGGAGAGGCTGTGCCCTCGTTTACCTCCCAAATTGTTTTAATATTTTCATTAATCTTTGCTTTATTTTCTAATATCTCAAACCAATATGGATTCAATTTAAACCTCTGTGCAGTATCTACACACCCTGGGGGAGATTTATCAAACTGGTGTAAAGTAGAATTGTCTTAGTCGCCCCCGGCAACCAATCGGATTCCACTTTTCATTCCTCACAGAGACTTTGAAAAATGAAAGGTGAAATCTGATTGGTTGCTAGGGGCAACTAAGACAATTCTACTTTACACCAGTTTGATAAATCCCCCCCACCCCCCCCCCGTGTTTAATTCCACCAAAATAGGCGCGTGATCAGATAGGGATCTATTCATATATCTGATATTCTTCACCTTTTGAGCCATCTGGGGGCTAGCTAAAACGAAATCAATCCTGGACATGGTCATACTCGTCCTATTCCAACAATTCCATCCTACCCGGGTTAATCTCCCTCCATAGATCTAACAACCCAAACTCATCCAATAAATACTGCAGGGGGAGTTGTTTGGGATTCTAGCTGGCAGTGCCCCCCTTGCCCTGTCCAACCACACGTCCACAACAGAATTGAAATCCCAGCCGCTAACACTGGACAGCAAGGGAACTTTTACATATATCTAAACAATAATTCCAAAACCTCCGATTTAAATGGGGGCGAGATGTACACAAAGGCTAAAATACATGTGAGGCCTTCCACCATACAATAAAAATAAATAAATCGGCCCACACTATCAATCCATACATCCATAACATGCCACAACCCCCCTGGAAAATAAGAATAAGAACCCCCCTTAGAATAATATGAGTGATATTCCTTATCCCACCAATACCTTGTGCACCTTATACCGATTCCTCGGTGAGATGGGTTTCCAATAATACCACTATCCCAGGCAAATAGTTCTTTATATAGTAGAAAATCCCCACCCTTTTCCTTCTATCGTTTAAGCCTCTTATATTCCAGGTAATTATTTTAACCATTTACCCACCAAGGAAATGGAAGAGAACACCCTCCCAGCCAAAAAAAAGAACCCCCAACAACGCTCCCAACCCCCCTGCCCCTCACCTTCCCCTCCAGCGGACATCCCCCCCACCCCAAACCGCTTCTAGACACTAACATGTCCAAGCTATCTAACTTCCTCTGGAGCTCTACAAGACAATGTACAATATACTAGTATACAAGTTCTATCCACGTCTTTGTTTCCCCAGATCCACAAAATAGTGCACTTTGTCCTCATAGGCGTGGATCTGCTGCACCACCACTAGCAATAACATAGGCTGCACCAGGGAGGGGAGTCTAAGGGGCCACTGGTCTTCACCAGTGCCCACTGCAAGGCGGGATGGACTCATGCAGCAAGCGCTACCCCTGGCTTAGCTTGCAAGTGGTAGCGGCAAGGTGCAGCTGGAGACAGACAGACAGGCTGGAACACAGCAGGACTCACAGCTGGAACCAGGATAGCAGTCAGACAGGAGCCAGGGACGTCTGGAATCACGGGAGAGCTGGAACCACACACTTATGGCAAGCATGCAGAGGCTCCAACAGAGGGCTCAGGAGGGGCAGGAATGTATAGGGAAAGTGCCAGGGTTCATTAACCAAATCAGGGACATACTGTCCCTTTAAATGTGCAAGAGTTGGCTCACACCCTAGGATGTGGTATGCACAAGCCGGCCAAAGCAGGAATGGAACCAGGAGCAATGATGGGTGAGGCGCCTTGAGGGCCAAAGCAATGTCAGCGCTGGGCCCCGGCATGTGGCTCTGGCGTCTGCAGCAGACACTGTAGGGAGAGCGGGTGCAGCAGTGGCCTGGAGCATGGGACAATATGAGAACATATCAGGGGGATAATGAAGCTTAGGAAGGGATTTCAGAGGCATTGGAGCTCTGGATATGTGGGGATTTTAGTGCATATGAGAAGATCTCACATTGAATGAGGTGAGAAAGGATATGAGAGGATACAGAGGATATGAGGAAATATCATGAGGAGATTTCATAGGATAGAAGGATATATCAGAGGATTTGAGAGTTATCAGAGTATAGGAGGAGATATCAGGGCATACCTGAGAAATGAGGGGATACCAGGGGATAGGAGGGGATACCAGAGGGTAGGAGGGGATACAAGGGCATACCAGGGGATAGGAGGGGATACCGGAGGTAGGAGGGGGATACCGGAGGGTAGGAGGGGATACAAGGGCATACCAGGGTATAGGAGGGGATATCGGAGGGTAGGAGG
>NW_027209083.1:0-34668 GCF_027789765.1 Dendropsophus ebraccatus
AATTTGTTCTAAAAAAAACCTAATAAAAACATTGACCCAGAAAGCTACTACTCGCGACAGTTTCCTGAAATAGACAGAGGTGGCAGCAGAGAGCACTGTGTCAGACTGGGGAGAAACATGACTTCCAGCAGGACATTCAACAGCTGATAAGTACTGGAAGAAGAGATTTTTAGATAGACAGAATTTACAAATCTGCATAACTTTATGAAACCAGTTGATTTTTTTTTCTCCAGTAGTATCCCTTAAGCTTAGACTTCTTGGTCTGTACACAGCACTTTTCCAGCAAGCCTCCATATCATCAGAAGGAGTACAGTGATAGGACACCAGTAAATAGATTACATGACGGCGTATAGTGATATGTGACATGCAGTATATAATAAACACAGGGAAAAGCAATAGAATGAGAGAGATGACACCAGGATATAAGATAACACATACAAAAAGTATAGGATAGAGTAACCACCAGTAATAGATGACACAAAAACAGGCATACAATGATAGATGACACCAGTACATAGATAACACAGACAGGCATACAATGATAGATGACACCGTACTAGATAACACAGACAGGAGTACAATGATAGATGACACCAGTATATAGATAACACAGGCAGTATGTGATAGGTGACAACAGTATATAGAGAACACAGGGACAAGAGTACAGTGACAGGTGAATGAGTATTATAGTGGGATCAGGCCATTTCACAATAGTGATGGTCACAAGCCCGCATGCTGTTATATTGACCTTTGCCACAGGGTCACAGAGCATGCCTAAGAAAACACTGGGCCAGATAGTTGTATCTATGTCCATGGGGCATGCTGTAAAACATATCTATAAAATCGTTAAAACCAGCCGGGCCAGGATGGTCGCCCCCCATAACTATTTGAAAAAAAAAAAAAAAAAAAGTAGAAAATAGAAAGAGATTTAGAACCCCAATAATAGAATGTACAGGGCAGCGGCACTCGTCTATGCTCAGGAAAGCCTTGTTGTACAGCGATCAACATAGGAAATCTTTTCTTTCAATCTGTACCTCATTTGATTTCAGCTCTTGGGGTTCCTACTGGGAAGCTGAGAGAATACTCCTGATGGGGCACTGACTGACACTCAGTAAACTCCCATCTACTGTAATATGTTTAATGATGGAGCCAACAGAAGAGGAGCGCAGTCCACCATGATGAATATTCCCCTCCCTGATATAATGTGAAAGCTTCTGCTGACACGCTGTATAGTGTTTATATACATTTCTATTAAGGTGTTTAGCGGGTAATGCTCCTATTATTACACATAACTGCCGGATCCGCGTCTCTAGCGCCGTTTGTCAGGAAGGATGGGATAATAGCCGGAGCGCGTGCTGACAGTTATAGCTTTATTTACACTCACAAATGTACAATTGACTGGTAGTAAGTGCACTTAGCGAGGCGTTATGGCCCCCACAATGCAGGTTAGGGTAATAAACGCCGCCGCCACGTTCTCCCCAAAGTAGCAGCTTGTGTATTTATTGGATGGCAGCGAGGAAGACGGATAATAAAGTGCCAGAGAGGAAAGTACAAAGGATAACAAAGGATGGAGCTGTATATTATAGGGATCATGTATATGGAGTAAAATCTAATAATCAGCACTATGTACTATGAGGGGCTCCAGCCACTGCCACACTACCACTCCCAGCATGCCCTGACTCCCTCACCATGGACAGACATCTTATTGATACATGCTTCCTGCACTATATGTTTGTTGTTTTTTTTACCTTTTTAAACTTTGTTCACATTAAAGAAGAACTCCTAGCTTCATTTTGCAGGCTTTTTGGAGTAGCCCTAGCCCTAGTTACAGTCAGCTGACCAGATCCCTGACCATTGGCGGATTAACTTTACCATAGGCCCTGGGCTGTTCACACATGGTGAGTGCCATCTGCAATTTCTCTTTGTATGTCGCATTTTCTATGGGGATTTGCTACTGCTCTTGACAGTCCCCTGACATGGACAGAGGTGGCAGCAGAAGAGCACTGTGTCACACTGGAAAAAAAATACACCACTTCCTGCAGGACATACAGCAGCTGATAAGTACTGGAAGACAGAAGATTTTTAAATAGAAGTAAATCTGTGTAACTTTCTGAAACCAGTTGATTTGAAAGAAAAAGATTTTTGCCGGAGCACCACTTTACGGCTGGAAAGCCCTTTTACAAACTTCATAGTCACTAAACAATATCACTTCACCTGTTACTTGCCTCCAGATGTCACATCACATGGGAATTACGCTCCGATCCCGGCTTTGTGTCGCTTTGGTGCCGATAGATGTGGAGTGCTGATACCATAGTCAGCCCGCTCTGTATCAGATGTTCTCTCTACCTTGGTTATTCCCTGTAGCAGCAGAAGGAAAATAGTGTTTAGATGAATTAACAGAGCGCCAGTAAGATGTCTAATAACTAAGTGCCCCCATTCCACATACAGGTTCCTGACTCCTTATGCCCATTATATATTATATACTGGCCATTCACATCAGGCTAATGATGGACAAACCCGATGATCTCCATCAGTAGTCTAATGTTCTCAATTACTGACCCATGTAAGAGGCCCTGTGATCACCAACAAGCAGCCGATCTTATAGCTTATACAGCTGAAAAAAAACATTGTTTGTCAGTAGCACATCTCTCCGAGCAGGGGCATAGCTGAAGGATCACATGCCCCCATGCAAACGCTTAAAGGGGTACTCCAGCTAAAGGTAAAAAAAAAGAACCATATAGCATTGCTTACCTGTCTGACCCAGTTCTGAGACTACCAAAAATCCATTTGTTTTGGGGGTCTTGTTTATGTTTTTGTGGCTGTACTTCCTGGTTGACAAGTTGTACACAGCGCTACAGGTTCCAGAATGCATTGCTTTCCCTCAGCTTTTCTTTACAGTCCTCCACCCTGCCCATTCCCTACCCAAAGATGTTGCAGAACATCTAGGCTGTGTTCACACATTGCAGTTTCCTTGTGTTATTTAATCAATTGCAGTACTGCATAATTTCATTGTTGTCCCACGCACACAGCACACAGTTACTACCTGTAATACCACACAGCGCACTGTATTCTCTACCTGTAACACCACACAGCACGCTGTATTCTCTACCTGTAACACCACACAGCACACTGTATTCTCTACCTGTAATACCACACAGCATGCTGTATTCTCTTCCTGTAACACCACACAGCACACTGTATTCTCTCTCTGTAACACCCCACAGCACGCTGTATTCTCTATCTGTAACACCACACAGCACGCTGCACTCTCCACCTGTAACACCACACAGCATGCTGAATTCTCTACCTTTAACACCACACAGCACGCTGTATTCTCTACCTGTAACACCACACAGCACTCTGTATTCTCTACCTGTAACACCACACAGCACACTGTATTCTCTACCTGTAACACCACAAAGCACACCTGTAACGCTGTATTCTCTACCTGTAACACCACACAGCACACTGTATTCTCTACCTGTAACACCACACAGCACGCTGTATTCTCTACCTGTAACACCACACAGCACGCTGTAGTCTCTACCTGTAACACCACACAGCACGCTGTATTCTCTACCTGTAACATCACACAGCACGCTGTATTCTCTACCTGTAACACCACACAGCACGCTGTATTCTCTACCTGTAACATCACACAACACTCTGTATTCTCTACCTGTAACACCACACAGCACACTGTATTCTCTACCTGTAACACCACACTGCACACCTTATTCTCTACCTGTAACACCACACTGCACACCTTATTCTCTAGCTGTAACACCACACAGCACGCTGTATTCTCTACCTGTAACATCACACACCACGCTGTATTCTCTACCTGTAACATCACACAGCACGCTGTATTCTCTACCTGTAACACCACACAGCACGCTGTATTCTCTACCTGTAACATCACACAGCACGCTGTATTCTTTACCTGTAACACCACACAGCACACTGTATTCTCTACCTGTAACATCACACAACACTCTGTATTCTCTACCTGTAACACCACACAGCACGCTGTATTCTCTACCTGTAACATCACACAGCACGCTGTATTCTCTACCTGTAACACCACACAGCACGCTGTATTCTCTTCCTGTAACACCACACAGCACACTGTATTCTCTACCTGTAACATCACACAGCACGCTGTATTCTCTGCTTGTAACACCACACAGCGCTGTATTCTCTACCTGTTACACCACACAGCACGTTGTATTCTCTCCCTGTAACATCACACAGCACTCTGTATTCTCTACCTGTAACACCACACAGCACACTGTATTCTCTACCTGTAACACCACACCGCACGCTGTATTCTCTACCTGTAACACCACACAGCATGCTGTATTCTCTACCTGTAACACCACAAAGCACACCTGTAACGTTGTATTCTCTACCTGTAACACCACACAGCACGCTGTATTCTTTACCTGTAACACCACACAGCACACTGTATTCTCTACCTGTAACATCACACAGCACTCTGTATTCTCTACCTTTAACACCACACAGCATGCTGTATTCTCTACCTGTAACACCACAAAGCACACCTGTAATGCTGTATTCTCTACCTGTAACATCACACAGCACGCTGTATTCTCTACCTGTAACACCACACAGCGCACTGTATTCTCTACCTGTAACACTACACAGCACACTGTATTCTCTACCTGTAACACCACACAGTCCTGTATTCTCTACCTGTAACACCACACAGCACACTGTATTCTCTACCTGTAACACCACACAGCACGCTGTATTCTCTACCTGTAACACCCCACAGCATGCTGTATTCTCTACCTGTAACACCACACAGTCCTGTATTCTCTACCTGTAATACCACACAGCATGCTGTATTCTCTTCCTGCAACACCACACAGCACGCTGTATTCTCTACCTGTAACACCCCACAGCACGCTGTATTCTCTACCTGTAACACCACATAGAACGCTGTATTCTCTACCTGTAACACCCCACAGCATGCTGTAATTTCTACCTGTAACACCACACAGCACGCTGTATTCTCTACCTGTAATATCACACAGTGCGCTGTATTCTCTACCTGTAACACCACACAGCACACTGTATTCTCTACCTGTAATACCACACAGCACGCTGTATTCTCTACCTGTAACACCACACAGCTTGCTGTATTCTCTACCTGTAACACCACGCTGTATTCTCTACCTTTGACACCACACAGCACACTGTATTCTCTACCTTTAACACCACACAGCACGCTGTATTCTCTACCTGTAACACCACACAGCGTGCTGTATTCTCTACCTGTAACATCACACTGTATTCTCTACCTTTAACACCACACAGCACACTGTATTCTCTACCTGTAACACCACACAGCACACTGTATTCTCTACCTGTAACACTACACAGCACTGTATTCTCTACCTGTAACACCACACAGCACACTGTATTCTCTACCTGTAACACTACACAGCACTGTATTCTCTACCTGTAACACCACACAGCACGCTGCACTCTCCACCTGTTACACCACACAACATGCTGTATTCTCTACCTGTAACACCACACAGCACACTGTATTCTCTACCTGTAACACCACACAGCACGCTGTATTCTCTACCTGTAGCACCACACAGCACGCTGTATTCTCTACCTGTAACACCACACAGCACACTGTATTTTCTACCTGTAACACCACACAGCACGCTGTATTCTCTACCTGTAACCACACACAGCACGCTGTATTCTCTACCTGTAACACCACACAGCACGCTGTATTCTCTACCTGTAACACCACATAGCACACTGTATTCTCTACCTGTAACACCACACAGCACTCTGTATTCTCTACCTGTAACACCACACAGCGCATGCTGTACTCTCTACCTGTAACACCACACAGCCCACTGTATTCTCTTCCTGTAACACCACACAGCACACTGTATTCTCTACCTGTAACACCACACAGCACGCTGTATTCTCTACCTGTAACACCACACAGCACGCTGTATTCTCTACCTGTAACACCACAAAGCACACCTGTAACGCTGTATTCTCTACCTGTAACACCACACAGCACGCTGTATTCTCTACCTGTAACACCACACAGCACGCTGTATGCTCTACCTGTAACATCACACACCACGCTGTATTCTCTACCTGTAACATCACACACCACGCTGTATTCTCTACCTGTAACATCACACACCATGCTGTATTCTCTACCTGTAACACGAAAAGCGAAAGGAGAGAAGGGGCGCTTTCTAGTGCAGTAATATGTGTAAAACAAAGGGATAGAGGATAAGGTAAACAAGTGTACGCTCACCTCGATGAGTTATGCAAACGATAGGCACAACTCTATCAGTCCCTCCAATAACACCGCTGTAAGCTCCGGGTCATTCACGGCCAAACCTAGGAATGAAGCAATTAGGAAACACAGAGAGACCCAGCAGAGGCCATTCAAGTGAGCCAGGCGCAGGTGTAGACATCAGGTGTAGCAGTGCATAGGAGTGAGCGCTTGTCGCCAATCACCAACACGCTATGCAATCTTGGACCAAAAATAAAAAACTATTTATTCAAACAACACATTTCGGCCCTTCACAATCAGTGGAGTCACAGCAGCTGCTTCTACCACTCCTTGCCTGCTCAGGTGTAGGCTGTAGGGCTGGTCAGCGATGGTGTATTAGTGAATCACTAAGGGCACTATTACATAGGACGATTGATTATCGTGCGAAAAATCGTTATAGCGTTCTAATTTAAACGGTAATCGTTCTGTGTAATTGTAGCCAACAATCGAAAAATCCTTTGTATATTGTTGATCGTTGATTTACATCTGAAACTAAAATTATCGTTAATCGTTCACTGTAATTCCACATTCATGCGCTCAAGTTCTGCACTTTTTCACTAATCGTTCAGTGTAATAGTACATTGTGCATTGTTTTGCTGGGATCAGAAGGAACAAACGATCATAGTAACGATCACAATAACGATCATAGTAACGATTGT
This sequence comes from Dendropsophus ebraccatus, assembly GCF_027789765.1. NCBI lineage: Eukaryota > Metazoa > Chordata > Amphibia > Anura > Hylidae > Dendropsophus > Dendropsophus ebraccatus. Next base: position 7,006 of record NW_027209083.1, read on the forward strand.
ATCTAACAATTATCATTCTGTGTAATATGGTGAACGATTTCAGGTTAACGATAAACAATCTTGTTTGCGATTGTTTATCGTTAGTTGTTAAAAATCGCTTTGTGTAATAGGACCCTAAGGGTCCATTTACACTGATAGATTATCTGATAGATTATCTGCCAAAAATTTGAAGCCAAAGCCAGAAATGGATTTGAACAGGGGAGAAATGTCAGGCTTTCCTTTATACACCCCTAAGCTGATGAAGGCCATGCTTGGCCGAAACGCGTCCTTGTACCATATGTTTGCTACACTACAATAAAGAAGCATAATCTACTTGGTGAGTGCCGGGCTCTTCCTAATATCTGAGGCTTTCCTTTATGACCTGATCTCTGTTTAAAGTCTGTTTCTGTTTTTGGCTTCAAATCTTTGGCAGATAATCTGTCAGATAATCTTTCTGTGTAAATGGACCCTTGGGGGGAGGGGGGGGGGGTTGAGAGATCCAGCCAGGCCTCCTGTGACATCAGAGATGATGCTTTGACACGGGGGAGAGAAGCTTGGGGTCAATACAAGTTTTGTAGTCCTTCCATTTTTCCATTTCCTGTTAGTGGTGAAAAGCTAGAAAATCCATTAACATTTTATTAGAAAGTTATATATCTTGGGGTGATAGTTTTATTTAGATACAATTTTCTCATACTGGAGTAAACCTTTAAATGGGGCCCACACCTATCTATCTATGCAGGCACAGCTTCTCTGTACTCGTGTCATTCAGAGGACGCTAATTACCAAGGAAGGAGGGCAGTAGCGTAATTTGGTGGGGGCAGAGGGGGCAGCCGCTTCCGGGCCCAGAAAAGCAGGAGGCCCACTGAAGCTATTGCTTTTGCAGACAGACTTAACAAATGTCTATTGGCTGTAGCTTGCCCCTGGCCAGCAACCAGTGCTCCTGGGGGGCCCAAACGGCTACCGAATGTTGTATTTGAACATTTAGCTGTATGCGCTTGTATGAGAGGACAACATACCCTGCCAATCACTGTGAGTGATGTCACTCGTGCGCTCACAGAGCAGGGAGAATAGTCGCTATTCATGCTATTCGATTGCGTTTGAATATACGAACGGTAATGCAGTAAAAATGTGATTCGCCCACTCACCCCCCCCCCCCCCCCTGATGCTTTTTTCCAGCCAATAAACATGCAGAGGGGAGGGACAGGAACTAGGAATAGGCAGGACTTTAAAAAAAAAAAAAAACTGTTACTGTGATTGGCTGGGTAAACCATGTGACCTCCTGAGTATACGAATAAGTGATTTCAGATTTGTGTCACTTGCTGGTTGGAACTAGAGAGGGACAGACCAGGGAGAGAAAGCTTTTAGGTGAAGTTAGGTAGGAAGGGACCCACAAAGGCCCTTGTTAGGGCTAAAAGTATAAAAACCAGAGATTTAGAAGCTGTTGTGAGACAGGCAGTGTGTTCAGACATTTACTGATCTAGTGTATACGGCTGTATACTGTGATTGCCGGATAATACCTGTTATCTTGCTACTACTGATTTGCGCAATCTGCGTCCTGTAAAGGAGTTGAACGGCTCTTTCATTTTATTATTATAAAAAACAATTATATATCCGGTATACGGCTGTATACTGTGAATGCGGAATAATACATGTTATCTTGCTACTACTCATATGTACGCAAGTGCGTACCGCTAGAGTGAAACGTACGCTTCTACTTTAAATTCGTAATTTTTTCATAAATGTTCGACAAACAAGAACATGAACTGATCGCGAACATTTTTTCTTTTTGTTTGTTTTCGGGATCCGAATCAAACATTGGGATGTTGGCTTTAGTGTTGGATGTACCCAGGCATGCTGCCCCTGCTGTCCCATATGCATTCCAGTGGTGTTGGCATCATTTCCTGAGGTATCATTGTGCACTTGGTGACCTCCTATTAGTCGAATATTGATTTCCAGGTCCCAAGTATTTTTTTCCCGTAGACTATAATGGGCTCGATATTCGTTCGAATATACAAATATCAGGAGCTATTCGAATTGACTTTCAAATAATCGAATTATTTATATATATATATATATATATATATATATATATATATATACACTCACCGGCCACTTTATTAGGTACACATGTCCAACTGCACGTTACCACTTAATTTCTAATCAGCCAATCACATGGCGGCAACTCAGTGCATTTAGGCATGTAGACATGGTCAAGACAATCTCCTGCAGTTCAAACCGAGCATCAGTATGGTGGCATGGTTGTTGGTGCCAGAAGGGCTGGTCTGAGTATTTCAGAAACTGCTGATCTACTGGGAATTTCACGCACAACCATCTCTAGGGTTTACAGAGAATGGTCCGAAAAAGAAAAAACATCCAGTGAGCGGCAGTTCTGTGGGCGGAAATGCCTTGTTGATGCTGGAGGTCAGAGGAGAATGGGAAGACTGGTTCGAGCTGATAGAAAGGCAACAGTGACTCAAATAGCCAACCGTTACAACCAAGGTAGGCAGAAGAGCATCTCTGAACGCACAGTACCTCCAACTTTGAGGCAGATGGGCTACAGCAGCAGAAGACCACCTGTTACTAGCATGGTGTACCTAATAAAGTGGCCGGTGAGCAGGGCCGGCGTCAGCACCCGGCGTACTCGGGCAAGTGCCGGGGCCCACAGCTGCTCAAGGGGCCCCCCGGCACTTGCCTGAGCAATAGCCACAGGTCACCACCAGCAATGCCGCCCGCTGCATCCCCCGGACTCACTGTCAACACCGCTGACATCCGGGAGGCAGTGAGGGGGCGGGACGCGAGTGCTGGGCGGATGCGATGGGACGGGATGTCACTCTCCGCCTCCATGACGTCCTGGCCTCGGCCTCTCTCTGCAGCGCTGGATTGATGGGATCTCCCCAGCAGGCGCATAGCGATTGCATCTCATCGCGCCTGCTAGAGGATCCGTCCCCGCGGCGCACAGAAGGGAGAAGCCAGGGAGAAGAGGACACATCCCCTGGATTAGGTGATTATGATTTTTTTGTTTTGCTTTGTGTTGGGGCTGAGCAGGGGGCATCTACTATGGGGCAGAGGAAGGGGCATGTACTATGGGGGCAGAGCAGGGGGCATGTACTATGGGGCAGCAGGGGGCATCTACTATGGGGGCAGAGCAGGGGGCATCTACTATGGGGGCATTACTATGGGGACAGTAAGAGCAGAGGGCAGTACTATGGGACAGAGCAGGGGGCATCTACTATGCGGGCAGAGCAGGGGGCATCTACAGTACTATGGGGCAGAGGAGGGGGCATCTACTATGGGGGCATTACTGTGGGGAAGAGCAGGGGACATTACTATGGGGGCAGAGCAGGGGGCATTACTATAGGGGCAGGGGACATTACTATGGGGGCAGAGGGTATTACTATAGGGGCAGGGCAGGGGACATTAATATGGGCCATTACTATGGGGGTAGAGGGCATTTTTACTATATGGGGGGCACAGCATGAGGACATTATTACTGTATGGGGGGCACAGCACTGGATCTTACATACGGGGCCCACATACCTCCTTACTTTACTGCACATGACACCAAGTAGCAAAATTATCACTGTATGGAAGCCTATGGGTGGGAAAAGGGAAGGAAATTGCTGGAAATGTGCCGAGCCTAAGATGTTTGTCTGACAGGTTCTGAAGAGAAGAGTTGTAGCTTGAAGGAATCATCATGGTGGTCCAGGCAAGATGAAGAGGAAACAAAGAGCGATCGCCTCAGATTAAAGAAGACGTCACCTGTGAGTTACCGAATTACATTTTTTTTTTTCTCGTTATTTTGTCAAACTTTATTTGGTAGGTGTGCCCCGAGGTAAAAAAAAGTGATCAGCAGTGTATTATATACTTATTATCCTCCCCTTGTATGAGTGTGTATATATATGTGCCCGAGAGATAGATATATACACACTCATACAGGAGGGGGGATAATACGTATATAACACAGCTGATCCCCTACACAGAATCGAGAGCTAGAGACCTTCTAATAACCATGCCATATAAATTGCTATTCAAAGGGGCCCACAAAGGCTCTCTCGACCAAGGGCCCACAAAAACCTGGAACCGGCCCTGCCGTTGAGTGTATATATGTATTTATACAGTGGTAACTTGGTTTAAGACTATCTCGGATTAAGAGCATTTTGGTTTAAGACCTGACATTTTTTTCAAAATTGTGACTTGGTTTAAGAGCTCCCTGTACTGGGTGGGAGGGCGAGTGGAGGAGGGGCATGGTCTGCATAGCGGGGTCTACAGCACTGTACTTTGACCCAGGAAGTCTCCCTCACCTTCCAAATCATAGCAGATCCACTTCAGGCTGGGGCTTACATCAGGGGACAGGACTGTGGAGGTAATCTCTCCATAGCTGTAACCCCTTTCTCCCCGGACAGAGAGTGCTGCTATACTGTGCCCACATCTGCCCTGCTCATTCCTTCATGATCCCTGCAGTCTCTATCTGCCCTTGTGTTTCCCATCCTCTCCATTACTGTACAGTAACGTATAATATCACCAGTGGCGTAGCGACCGCGGGCGCAGCGGTCGCCGCCGCGACCGGGCCGCTACCAAGGGGGGGGCCCGCGAGGCCCCCCTTGCCACTGCACTGCCGTCCTCCCACTCCCTCTTGTGACCGCAAGCTATGTTTTGCTTGCGATCACAAGAGGCAGGGGCCCCCGGCTGTCTTGCGGCTCCCCAGGGAGCTCTGTGTGCGCCGGGGGGAAGTACTTCCAGCGCAGGGAGCATCGCGTTGGGAAAAAAACAGGTCCCGCGAAGCTCCGCCCCCTCCGCCGGGGGAAGCCCGCCAGCGCGTGTGACCTGGGGGCTACAGAAATCATGCAGGTGAGTATAGATTTTTTTGGTTTTAAGGGGATGATGAGGGTGTAGTGGTATGATGATGGAACAAGAGAATGATGAGGGTGTAGTGGTATGATGATGGAAGAAGAGGATGATGGGGGGCGTAGTGTTATGATGATGATGGAACAAGAGGATGATGGGGATGTAGTAGTATGATGAAGGAATAAGAGGATGATGAGGGGTGTAGTGGTATGATGATGAGGTAACAAGAATATGATGGGGATGTAGTGGTATGATGATGAAGGATCAAGAGGATGATGGGGATGTAGTGGTATGATGATGATGGGGGTGTAGTGGTATGATGAAGGAACAAGAGGATGATGGGGATGTAGTGGTATGATGATGAGGGAACAAGATGATGATGAGGGGTGTAGTGGTATGATGATGATGAGGGGTGTAGTGGTATGATGATGATGAAGGAACAAGAGGATGATGAGGGGTGTAGTGGTATGATGATGAAGGAACAGGAGGATGATGAGGGGTGTAGTGGTATGATGATGAAGGAACAGGAGGATGATGAGGGGTGTAGTGGTATGATGATGGAACAAGAGGATGATGGGGGTGTAGTGGTATGATGATGGAACTAGATGATGATGGGGGGTGTAGTGGTATGATGATGATGGAACAAGAGGATGATGGGGGGTGTAGTGGTATGATGATGAAGGAACAAGAGGATGATGAGGGGTGTAGTGGTATGATGATGAAAGGGCAGGAGGATGAAGGGGTAGTAGTATTATGGTGGAGGTGGTTGTAGTATGATGATGGAGGGGCAGGAGGAGGGGACAACATGGGGGGCATCTGTAAGGGTGATAAAATGGGGGCCATCTATATGGTTGATAACATGGGGGCAATCTATATGGGGGATAACATGGGGGGGCCATCTATATGGGGGATAACATGGGGGGCATCTATAATAGGGACAACACAGGGGGCTATCTATAAGGGGGAAACATTGGGGGGCCATCTATAAGGTGGACTACACGGGGGGTGTATACAATAGGGGGATATGTACTATAAGAGTGTAAAGGGGCCAATACAGATGTGCAGTGTGTATAGAGATGAGGATGGTGTCAGTGTGAGGAGCCTAATATGTCTGTCTGGCAGATTCTGTGGATTCGTGGCTCCAAAAAGTTCTCATAATGGCCCAGGGCAGATGGAGAACATGAAAAGGAAAGAACTCCGATCAGAGAAGACGTCCCCTGTGAGTCACCTGATATAACTGCACTGTAATGTATATGGTGTATAGAGCTTGTGTACAGTGCGTCCACCTCTATATGACTGTATGAAGCGATATTGGTCTATGTACAGAGGATTATATTCAGTAGCAGCGGTGGTGTTAGTCAGTATGTGGTAGTGTTAATCAGTAGCAGCAGTGGTGTTAGTCAGTATGTGGTGTTATTAGTCAGTATGTGGTGTTATTAGTCAGTAGCAGCGGTGGTGGTAGTCAGTAGCAGCGGTGGTGTTAGTCAGTATGTGGTGGTGTTAGTCAGTATGTGGTGTTATTAGTCAGTATGTGGTAAGAGGGGGGCCCAAGTTGACCTCTTGCACCAGGGCCCAAGAGACATTAGCTAAGCCCCTGAATATCACATATTCTGCTGTTTCTGAATGTTAGTTTCATCTGTTTTACATGTTGTTCACAATAATAAATCATTATTTTGGGGCGTGGAACCAATTGTCTGCATTTCTATGATTTCTTATGGGAAATTTTGCTTTGGTTTAAGAGTGGATTTGGATTACAAGTGCAGACCCGGAACGAATTATGCTCCTTATCCAAGGCACCACTGTATATATATAAAATTACATGTGTCTCCTGAACTCATCAGATATCTAACAACAGTAAGATTGATTCTGCAGATCATCATGGCTCAAGTTATGAACTGGCAAAGAGAAGAGGATCATCAGCAACAACCAGTTCTTATAGATTTCTTGCGAGACACTCCCAAGGACTTATGGGTGCAAAGAGAAAGGTGTTCTCCAGCTTCATAAAATCCAATGTTTATTGAAAACATATTTCGGATATATACAAAAGCACCTATGCTCGTGGCAGCAACAGTAATGGGGTAAAATCTTTAAGCATCATTAAAGTGTCACTGTCGTGATAACTTTCAAAATCTAAAGTAGAAGTCATATAAAGCAAGTTTTCAATTTACATCCATTATTTTCATTATTATCATGAAAAACACGGCACTTCCTGTTTTCTGACTGTTTTTTTCTCAGAAAACAGGAATTCCTGTGTTTCCCAGACCATCTGAGCGCTCGCAAAGAGAAGGCAGTCATGTGATTGATGGACACATTGAGCCACGACTCAATCTGCCTTCTGGAGACTGGACCTGGATTTCTGGTAAGTTCAGCTTTGTTTTACAGCATGGTAAAAACAAAAAAATAGAGAATGTAAATTGCAAACTTGCTTTACATCACATCTACTGTTGATTTAGATTTTGAAATTTAATACGTCAGTGACACTTGCTACTTATGTATACCTGAAACACGTCGGAATACAAAAAAAAAATCTATAAACATTGAATTGTAAGAAGATAGAGAACACTTTTCTTTTTGTACATATATGTAATAAACGGGTGCCCTCTAGCTTCCACATCCTGGAGAGGGATAAAGGCTAAAAACTAGAGGACCCCAGTGTTGCTGGATCTATGAAGTGTTATAGTGTATAGAGAGGCTTCATTGGATCTGCCTGGTGTGAAGGCGTCCTTATGCACTGACTGATTCCATTGTGATTTGGGGGCATCCTTGTACAACCAATGATGGTGTAGCAGGGGTGAGCAGCATTAATCGTTGGATAAAAACAACAACAAGAAGCCGGAGTGAAACATAAAAAAAAGAGCCATGGGGGACCTATAAACCCGTAATCACTGCTGTCTTATGTAAAAGAAGATTCTCTGTACAGCTGGAGCTGATCTGCATGTGAAAAGACGGACAAGGGGCATGTGCGGCACTTGTCCTCCTTAATAGCACCCGCAGCTATATTTGCACACACACACACGTTTTAGTTCATTTACATTGTATAATGGGTATGTTATGTTATTGTGGAATACATCCCCTTGAGCCAGAAGTCCTGTGTAAAGATGGCTGCACAACATCAATAGCCATTGGTTAAATAGTCACTTGGCCGAAAGTTATTTCTCCTTACCACCCATACACATGAGCGGGTGTGCCACTACTGTCTTTGTACACCTGTCCTCAGGTATCAGTGTAAGGTATGCTCTGGGCTGAAGGCCTATACTTTACTGCTCCCTCTACTTGGTGTCGCACTATTTCTTATGTACTTAGCACAGCTGAAGGTAAAAGGATTGTAAGGGGTTAACTGTGCACTTGTGGTATGTTATGTTTGCCACTGTTACTGTCCAATCCTTGAGCTGGGTACCACACAACACTACACCTATCACAGGCCAGAGTTTAGTGCTTCCAGAAGGTTCCAACCAATGGGAGATTAGTCCTGGTCTCTTTTGTAAAGCTCCCTGATGGTTCCTGGTGGGTAAGAAACTAGTCTAGTGATGGTTTGGTGAGGAGTTATAGCTAGTTTGTGTCCATGTCACACCAGTATGCATTGCTAAAGCCTAAAGTGGGGTGACTACCACAACAGGGACAAACATTGCTAATTTTTGGGGTGACCAAGCTCTCTAGAGTTGCTATTCAGGGCGTCCTTCAGCGCAGTGGAGCAAAGAGCAGTAAAGCCGAGGTACTCCATTGATCCTCACCCAGCCGTCTTGGGTAATAATGAGCAGTTATCAGTTGTGCAAACCTAGGGCCAGTGCTACCAGATCTGGCACTCCGTGATCTCTCTGGCAATAGGCGGTCGTCTTCTAAACCGTAAGTACAGCTTATTCTTCTATCAAGTCTTCTTCAGCCAGATTACCCTGAAAGAGTTCTGTATCTGCTTAGACAAGGTCCCCTTGGCAGCCCCCCTAACTCTTATCTACTCCTATACAAGTCAAGTTTAAAGCTATTAAAATCAAGTTCAAACAGAGCTATTCAAGTATTCAGAGACTGTCAAAAGTATATCTATATACTCACCAGCGAGAGGCTGAGATTACCTACAGTAATATATCTCAATATACACTCACCGGCCACTTTATTAGGTACACCTGTCCAACTGCACGTTACCACTTAATTTCTAATCAGCCAATCACATGGCGGCAACTCAGTGCATTTAGGCATGTAGACATGATCAAGACAATCTCCTGCAGTTCAAACCGAGCATCAGTATGGGGAAGAAAGGTGATTTGAGTGCCTTTGAACGTGGCATGGTTGTTGGTGCTAGAAGGGCTGGTCTGAGTATTTCAGAAACTGCTGATCTACTGGGATTTTCACGCACAACCATCTCTAGGGTTTACAGAGAATGGTTCTGTGGCGGAAATGCCTTGTTGAGGTCAGAGGATAATGGGCAGACTGGTTTGAGCTGATAGAAAGGAAACAGTGACTCAAATAGCCAACCGATACAACCAAGGTAGGCAGAAGAGCATCTCTGAACGCACAGTACCTCCAACTTTGAGGCAGATGGGCTACAGCAGCAGAAGACCACACCGGGTGCCACTCCTTTCAGTTAAGAACAGGAAACTGAGGCTACAATTTGCACAAGCTCATCGAAATTGGACAGTAGAAGATTGGAAAAAAACGTTGCCTGGTCTGATGAGTCTCGATTTCTGCTGCGACATTCGGATGGTAGGGTCAGAATTTGGCGTCAACAACATGAAAGCATGGATCCATCCTGCCTTGTATCAACGGTTCAGGCTGGTGGTGGTGGTGTCATGGTGTGGGGAATATTTTCTTGGCACTCTTGGGCCCCTTGGTACCAATTGAGCATCGTTGCAACGCCACAGCCTACCTGAGTATTGTTGCTGACCATGTCCATCCCTTTAAGACCACAATTGTACCCAACATCTGATGGCTACTTTCAGCAGGATAATGCGCCATGTCATAAAGCTAGAATCATCTCAGACTGGTTTCTTGAACATGACAATGAGTTCACTGTACTCAAATGGCCTCCACAGTCACCAGATCTCAATCCAATAGAGCATCTTTGGGATGTGGTGGATTGGGAGATTCGCATCATGGATGTGCAGCCGACAAATCTGCGGCAACTGTGTGATGCCATCATGTCAATATGACCAAAATCTCTGAGGAATGCTTCCAGCACCTTGTTGTATCTATGCCACGAAGAATTGAGGCAGTTCTGAAGGCAAAAGGGGGTCCAACCTGTTACTAGCATGGTGTACCAAATAAAGTGGCCGGTGAGTGCACATAGCTTTTGTACTCTGCAACTTAGTGCCAAGTCTACTATTTTTGTACTGCACCTTAAAAACTTCAGTAAATGCTGTTCCTGGTTAAGTACTGGACTCACCTGGTTACTCAACTGGTTACTACTACACTACTAGTTACCTGGTTACCCGGGGTTACTGCACACTAGGTTCAGGATGTGCTGCTGTGTGTCCTGCAGGAAGTGGTGTACTCTTTCCAGTCTGACACAATGCTCTCTGCTGCCTCCTTTGTCCATGTCAGGAACTGTCCAGAGCCGGAAAGGTTTTCTATGGGGATTTGCTACTGCTCATGACAGTTCTTGACATGGACAGAGGTGGCAGCAGAGAGCACCGTGTCAGACTGGAAAGAATACACCACTTCCTGCAGGACATACAGCAGCCAATAGGTACTGGAAGACTGGAGATTTTTAAATAGAACTTACATACCTGTTTAACTTCCTGACAACAGTTGATTTTTTTTTTTTATTGAAGTACCCTGTCAACCCCTTGATGCAAAATGACAAAACGGCACGTGATGATAAGGAGTGAGTTCCTGCATCATGACGTACAGGTATGCCATAATGGGCAGGGGCTCTATGAGGTGAGCTCAGGAGCTGAGTTCGGTGAGACGGGCAGCAGCAGCAATCGCAAATGTACGTCACTGTACAATTGGCACCCGCACAGTTTGACTGCTGGGGTCCATGCAGTCCTATTGTCAATCTTCTCATATGGTCTACTGTATGCAGACTCTATGAGAGATCGCAGCTAACACTAATCAGTGCTATGCAATGGCATATCATTGCCCAGTGTATGCTGTCTATTGATTAAATGTAAAAGTCCCCTAGGACAAATAAGGCCTGGTCCACACTATGTTTTTCCTATCTGTTGACATATACGTTTTATGGAAAAAAAAACGGATGCAAAAAACAGATACAATTGTGTGCCAGCCGTTTGGATCCGTTTTTCCATTGACTTCCATTAAAAAAAAAAAAAAACACGGATCCAAACGGATTTTTTTAAACGTACAAAAAAATAGGGTTGACTATGTTTTTCTGCCCGTTAAAAGCACCAATAAAAATGGATACGTTGAACGGATAGGAAAAACGTAGTGTGAACCCAGCCTAAAACGTAAAAATAAATATATTTAATATCATAGCATAAGTAATTGTCCGATCTAGTAAAATTATTCCCGCACGGTGAACGACATAAAAGAAAACATTTTGGCACATTATCCATCAGAAAAAAAGTTTATGAAAAACGATCGAAAAATCCAATCTACACAAATATGATACTGATGAAAACTAGAGATCGTGGTGCAAAAAATGATTCCCCAAAAAGCCCTGTAGGTAGAAAAATAATGGTGGAGAGGATGATGGCAGGGGGACACTGTGGGACACAGGACATTGGAGGAACACTGAGCATCCCTCTGCCATCATCCTCTCCAGCAGCCACAGCCCGCACAGCTCCAGCTCCAGCAGCCACAAAAAAATGCCAAAAGCACCTGACATTTTTTGGGGGTCAAAAATGCTGCTGCAGAAAAAGAATCAATGGAGAAAAATGAAATGCAATACCCACAGGATGTTTTTTTTTTTTTTTTTGCTATGGCTTTTTTTAGTTTGATTTTGTGGTGAAATTGCAGCAGGCTATGTGTTTTTTTTCCAAAGAAACATTGCAATTTTCCCCCCATTGACTTCTATAGGGGGGTAAAAACACCAGAAAAAAGTGTGTTAACATTTTTTCCGGTATCCCCAGGTCTTCATTAGGAGGCTTGTACTAACAAAAAAAACACTGGGGATAAAGCGACTCTGTACCCACAATCTGCCGCCCCAAACCGCTCGTACCGTCGGATAGCTGCTTTTAAATCCAAGATCTGTCCTGGGGTTGTTCGGCAGGTGATGCAGTTATTGTCCTTAAAAACAACTTTTAAACTTGCAGCCCTGTGTCAAATTGGCATGGCCTAAAGTGTCTATGCCCTAGGACTGCACCACCCCTTCATTTCTCCTCCTCCTCCTTATTATTAGGAATGCCCCGGGCAGGACATTTTTGAACAATCAGGCACATGTGCAGTGTTCACACAGGTGATGAATAGGATAAATTGTTCTAGGGGCATTCCTAATGATGAGGGGGGTGGGGAGGAAGGACAGAGGGTGTTGTAATCCTAGGGCATGGGTACTCTAGGCCACACCAATTTGACACAGGGCTGCAAGTTTAAAAGTTGTCTTTAGGACAATAACGTCATCACCTGCCGAACAGACCCCAGGACAGATCTTGTATTAAAAGCAGCTATCTGACAGTAAAAGCTGTTTGGGGGGGGGTAATAGATTGTGGGTACAGAGGCGCTTTAAATGCCAGAGATAAAATATGTCCACATTAATATACACTAATGGGAGAGAGTGTAAAAAAAAACCTGGAAAAATCGCTGCTCATTTTTGTGGCTCTTTTTCTGCCTTAGAAAAAAAACGAGGTGCAAAATTTATGTTCGATAGAAAAACTACAGGGTGGGCCTCGTAAGTGTCCTATTAGACAGACAGACTGATCCCATCTATAAACCAGTGCTGTTCTATGATCTCTGCACAGGGGAAATGGTCAAAATGATGTCACTAGTTTTCCCAACCTGTAGAAAAAGGTCACATGATTGCTTGATGGCCATTTTCCTTGGGCATTTTTGCTTCCCTTTGGCAGCGCCTGAGGTCCGCGGTGATGGCATAGCCCAAGGCAGAGGACTGGATCCACATCCGCATTGGGCGCTGGATTGGAAACACATTGGTGTGAAAAAAAAAAACATCTCTGTCAGGGTCTCTATATTTTAAAGGGGTTGTCCGGATGTGAAAACAATTACATCCACTTACTTTCCTGGCTCTAGAGCTGTCTCCCGTATTACATTGTCCTGGTTCCCTTGTGTGTGGCCACTTCCGAGTGCTGAGAAGTGACGTCGCAGGCCCATTTAGTAGCCACACACCGTGGGATCGGATCAGCAGAAAAACAGGCAGCAGCACTAGAGCCAGGAAGGTAAGTGGATGTAATTGTTTTCACCCACCCCCGCACCTGGCATTGCCAAAAAAAGGGGTCCTGGCCAGACAATCCCCTTTAATTACAAGCAGTATTTCTCGGTGGTCCTTTTAGCAAAGGCTGACAATGACTCTGGGTTTGTAATTATAGGTAATCATATAGGGGCCTATGGGAGCACTGCTAATGCCAGTATCTTTAGCGCTTCCACAATGAGTCAGCTGCTTCTTTACAACCATTTCGTCCTTCTAGAACCGTAGACTCTACCAGGATCCTCTTGATCACCATGTCAATGTGAAGGATGAAGCTATTAGTGAGGCGGTAAGTGGAATTCACTTTGGGATTCTAACCAGCACATGGCAGGTCCTCCAGTCTTTTCTTCGGAGTCCGGAGAAAGTGAAGAAGGGGGTTCAGGCCACGTCATTTTCCATAAGTTCATTAGGATGCATGATGCAGGAGAGACGGAGGCCAACCTATCCATGCCTTGAAGGCCCTGAGTCTCTTGGAGGCCCATGCGGTCAAATCGACAACATTACTTCTATATTCAACTCAGGACTTTACTCAGGGGCACACCAGGCGATCCTCTGGTTGGCCCCTGGGTGATGTGCTGCAATGCAGTGCCATCCCAGGAATCCAGGACCCCCTTTAAGGCATACACACAGTTTATGCTCCAGATGGCTGGGACTTCCAGCACAGGCAACTTCTGACAAATGTACTGCCTAAGCCTGAAGGAGGCTGAAGAGGAGAGCAGAGCTCCAGGAAAGAATAATCACCAGCACCAGCCTCCACCCCAGCTGGGGAGCATGTGGCAGGTTAGTGTTTTAAAATTTTATTATTATGTATTCCAGAATCATCATAGCGCCACGCCTTCTAGAGTGGGGGCAGCAGGGGGCCATCCATATTGGGGGCAGCAGGGGGCTGTCTATATTAGGGGTAGCAGGGGGCCATGTATAGTGGGGGCATCAGGGGTCATTTACTATAATGGGGGGCAGCAGCGGGCCATTTACTATAATGGGGGCCGCAGGGGGCCATCTACTATAATGGGGGGCAGCAGGGGGCCATCTATAGTGGGGGAAGTAGGGGATCATCTACTGTTGTAGGGGCAGCAGGGGGTATCTAATATAATCGGGCAGCAGAGGGGCATTTACTATAATGGGGCAGGAGGGGGCCATCTACTATAATAGTTGGGGTTGCAGGGGGCAATCTACTATAATGGGGGCAGCAGGGGAGCCTTTGCTATAGTGGGGGTAGCAGTGGAGCATGTACCATAGTGGGGGGGAGCAGGGAGACATCTACCATATTGGGGGGCAGCAGGGGAGCATGTACCATAGTGGGGGAAGCAGGGGGCCATCTACTATAGTGGGGGGCAGGGGAGCAGCCAGGGGGCCATCTATTATAGAAGACAGCTTTCAGGGGGCAATCTGGGGGGGGAATGCAGGTTGGGTAGACAGCCCGGGCCCAGAGTACATTGAATTCGCAACTAAATGAAAGTGTCATGCACCCCTAAAACAGCAGAGACATCTTATGTGCCTGCCAACAGGGACTCTATTAAGCCTTCCAGCCATACTCTTGCAAAAAAAAAAAAAAAAAAAACTGTCCTCCTTGGTCTGACAGCTTCTTTTCTGCAGGAGCTCAAGAACCTGGGCATTAAATTTGCCCCCTCAGGTTCTCCTCCTTGGTGTCTCTTTGGACAGTTCTAAAAATGATATAAAAATAATAGTATGATAAATAAAAATAATATAGTCTTATGCCGTAACTCTTTAAGTTAAGGCAAAGGATAGAGTGACACCAAGTGTCGGGAATGCAAACTACAATATTTCAGCCCAGAGCATAGAAATACCTTGATACTGATGTGCACTAGGACCTGTCCTCTTTTTTGCAGCATGAATCACACATCCATATGTGTGTAGGGGGCTATTGAAATGCATTGGTCCTATGTTCTGTCTGCAATTGCTGATCTGCAAATGTGTGAATAAGGCCTAAGAGTAGGGCTGGGCGATATGGCCAAAAAATAAAATCTCGATATTTTTAAAACATTTTTGGGACTATTCTCGATTTAAATCTCGATTATTTTTTTTGCTAAATAAACAGAAGTTTTCTTCCTGGCAGCGTCAGATACTATTTAAATGACGTTTGAGACAACTGTATTGCTTCCCATGTAAACATAGCCCCCCTGTGCCCTCATGTAGTGTGACAAGCCCCCTCTGTGCCCCATATAAGTAGTTTTCCCAAATATGTGCCACTCTGTGCCCCCATATAGTATTGGAGATCTTCTTTGTGCCTCCATCTAGGTACGGTATAGTAGTGGAGGTATGGTGGATAAGGGGTGTAGTAGTACAGATAAAGGGGTGGTAGTAGGAGTACAGGAATAGATGAGTGGTGACTGGAGGTGACTGGGGCAGCTGAGTAGGACTGGGGAAGACTGGGGGTGGCTGAGGGGGGACTGAGAGGGACTGCGGGCAGCTGGGGGGAGACTGGGGCAGCTGAGTGGGACTGGGCAGAGGTGACTGAGGGGTGAATGGGGCAGCTGGGGTGATTGGGGCAGACTGAGGGGGACTGGGGTAGCTGGGGGTGACTGAGGGGGACTGGGGGTGACTAAGGGAGACGGGCAGCTAGGGGTGACTATGGGGTGAGTGGGGCAGCTGGGGGTGACTAAGGCAGGAGTGCACATAGCACTCCTCCTCTCACACTGGTACACATGTTCACCTCCCTGCCGCACATGCATGTCCCGTCTGTGAAGGAGATATTGTTGCTGCAGGTTCTAGAGCTATAAACCGGGATTGTGCACTCCGAGATCGCGCTGTACAGCTCCAGGACCCGCAAAACTCCAATTCCCATCATGTCTGGACAGCCAGGCATGATGGGAAGTGTAGTTTTTCAACAGCTGGAGAACTGAAGGTTTCTAATTTTTACGCAATCACAAAAGCCTATAAATTATTTTATACCAGTAAAAGGTGGCGATCGATTCCCTCTAAAGTTCATTGAGTAGATTGGGAGCAGTTTGTGGCTCCTGGGGCCCCCTGCATGTGGCCCTTTACCTATTGGCAGCTTGAGAAATTTGTTTAAATTTTTTTTTTTAGAATTAGTTTTTTGGCTGCAGCCCAATAAAGGCTTTTTAATGAAGAAGACATATTCGGGATATTACCTTCCTGAGATACTGTTCCTGCTATTTCGCAGGTAAAGGGCTCAAAAAAAAGGCGCTTTATCCATTTAATTTAATGGAATTCAGTCGGAAAATTAATCCCACTGGAAAATTAATCCCAGTGGTTAATTAATTTTGAGTTGTACCTGTCATGACGGCTAATATAGAATCAGCGGCGAGTTCCTCTGTTAATTCTTAGTTCGGTCTCCTTGGATACCAACACGCAATGAGAGTGTGATGCGTGCAACCCCCATTCGAACCAATAAGAGTCGCAGACATTATGGTCTCATTGCATGTAAGTATCCACGGAGACCCAAACTTCTGGATTAACAGAGGAATTTGCCACTAATACCGCAGTGGCCATCATGGAAGGTACACTTAAATTCAACCTTCATAATTACGGTCGTTATTTTAACAATGGCCGTTATTTTTCTGTGAAATGACAGCCGTAAAAAATATGTTGGTCAAATGGCAAAAAAAGCAAACAAAAAGACACAGTGTGGTCCTGGCTGTGAAAGTGCCGGGATTCTTTAAAGAGGTTATCCAGTGCTACAAAAAACATGGCCACTTTCTTACAGAGACAACATGTCTCTTGTCTCCAGCTTGGGCGGGGGGTTTTCTGCTCAGTTACATTGAAGTGAATGGAGCTTAAAGGGGTTATCCAGCGCTACGAAAACATGGCCACTTTCCCCCTACTGTTGTCTCCAGTTTGGGTGGAGTTTTGAAACTCAATTCCATTGAAGTAAATGGAGCTTAATTGCAAACTGCACCTGAACTGGAGACAACAGTAGGGGGAAAAAGTGGCCATGTTTTTGTAGCGCTGGATAACCCCTTTAATTGCACATCGCACCTGAACTGGAGACAAGAGTGGTGTTTGTCTCTGAAAGAAAGTGGCCATGTTTTTGTAGCACTGGGTAACCCCTTTAAAGCCAATTTAGGTGTCAGAAGAATATCACTTAAATATCTGCAGCCCAAAAGAATTCTAAAAATGAATTTAAGGAATCCAAAACACACAAAAAAGTGGCAGAAAAAAAATATTAAAATGGTTAATTACAACTCAAAAAAAAAAATGGACCAAAAAAATCTAAAATTTTAAATATAACATTCCCATTCAGTAAAATAGTTCATGGCTCAGAAAATGTTTCTGGAACGTTTTATTGCCCGTTCTTAACCCGTTTTCATAAAAAATAAAAACATTGCAATGCCATGTTCAGATGCTGTAAAAACAGTGGCCGTTCTGTGACACGGCAATGTCACAGAGCGGCCGCTGTCTGTGATGTTCACCCGGCCGGTACTGCAGGTCAACGTCACTTCATGGTGGAGATTTGACCCTTTTCCCTGGCGTACGCCTCCCGTACGCCCCGCTCGTCTGATGGGGTGGCTGCGGGAGCTTGGGGGGCGTGACAAGGCGGGGAGGAGGCGTAGCATCCTACCGCGCCTCATTTATCATAATTAATAATACCATAATAAATCATGATCCAAATCTACTCCTGCTGGAAGCAGTAAGCCGGGTGCAGGTACGGGCGCCTGGCCGTCCGGATTCACTAAGAGGCTCAATCCTGCCGGGGAAAAAGGAGGCGGGGCCTAATATAAACCCCCCCCCCCCCCCTCGTGTATATGAAGGCACAGGCCCTTACATTTAAACAGGGCAGAGCAACAATGAACTTCCTTTCCAGCAAATCAGAAATACGCTCTAGGTCCAGAGGTCAATGATTTCCAACCGTAGCAAAACTACAAATCCCAGCATGCCCGGTTTCCCACAGATGGCATGCTTGGAATTGTAGTTTTGCTGTAACTGGAAAGCCACTGTTCTAGATGGTCTAATATATCCCCCATTTTCCAGTCATAAGCCATAGGCACTCCCTTTTTTGCAAGTGTACACCCATATACTTTTATAACTGCATGGAATAGCATATTTTAACGCACTATTTTCTGCAAAAAAATAATAATAACTATATATTTTTTTTTTATCTAAATCTATTGCATAGTATATGCTTTCTAACACAGCGGTCTATGGAAACACCACAAATTTATTGTACTATGAATACACAGTGTTAATATTTTTGAATAACAATTGTATAAAGTTTCATTTTTTTGAACTTCTCAGCTTTACACTGTAAATAACAACGCAGCAGTTACCAACAGGAACCAATCAGCGGGCAGCTTTCTAATTCCCACAGAACGGCGCGGTTGCTATAGGTAACGGCAGCACTGCGGGCGGCCTGCGTACATGAGGCCCGGTAGGTGTAACACGCACAGAGCCGCAGTATAACCGCTGTGTGTGTATAAGGGAAGCCCCACGGAGCCGTGTTGTCCCCCGGCCGGAAGTGTCCGTGTTGTGCAGTCGTAGCGCCCTCGGCAGCTCTGTGTCACACTCGCGCACACACACACCGGAAGTGGCGCTGGCTGCGCGGCGGTTTGGCGCCGGTGGAGGGAGTCCTTCATGCGGCTGCACTTCCGGTCGGCATTTTGTTCTGTGTGAGGGAGAAGCGGATCCCGATTAGCCCGGAGCGGCGGGCCCGCGCAGTGACCGGACTCCTCCCCTCCGCCGCCGCCAGCCCCCCAGCGTCCTCCTCTGCCCCCGAGCCGTACTCGGCAGCCCGCGCTCCCGGGGCGGGGGACAGCGACGCCCGGTGTGAGGACGCACGGAGAGCCGCGGCCTGACGGGAAACCAGTCGTGTCCGGAGAGCGCGCGGCCGGGCCGGGGAGTGTACGTGTGTGTGTGGCGGAGACTCGGCGGAGCAATCTTCCCCCCTGCCCTCTCTTGGTTCCCGGCTGCAGGCGGGAGGGAGGGGGGCAGGCCGGGGGAAGGAGGAGGAGGAGGAGAAGGGATCGGCTCCTTCCCCGCTCCCCCTCTCTCCATGTCCGGATTATCCTCAGCAGGCCCGGAGTGACGGAGGATCGGCTCCCCCCAGCGGCCCGGCCCGGAGGCCGCACTCACAGCCCGCCGCTCAGGTAAAACACTGCGCCGGGGAGGCCGGGGCCGAGCGGGCGGGGAGAGGCGGGGGCGCCGGGGCCTGGCCTAGGCCGCTGCGGGCACAGAGTGCGGGGGCTGCGGGGATGACAGGCCGGGGCCCCGGGCCCCACAACCGGGGATAGAGGTGACCTCCAGCCGCCGAGCCAGTGCACGGCCCGGGCCGCTGTGCGGTAACTTCTGTACAGTGTGAACGAGCGCCACGGGGCTGTAATACAGTATAACACTGCAGTGGGGGATAGTTTATAATAGTTCACTAATCACTACTACTACTGTGGTGTTATAGTATAATACTGCTGTGGTATAGTATAATACTGCTGTGGTGTTATAGTATAATACTGCTGTGTGTTATAGTATAATACTGCTGTGGTGTTATGGTATAATACTGCTGTGGTGTTATAGTATAATACTGCTGTGGTGTTATAGTATAATACTGCTGTGGTGTTATAGTATAATACTGCTGTGGTGTTATAGTATAATACTGCTGTGGTGTTATAGTATAATACTGCTGTGGTGTTATAGTATAATACTGCTGTGGTGTTATAGTATAATACTGCTGTGGTGTTATAGTATAATACTGCTGTGGTGTTATAGTATAATACTGCTGTGGTGTTATAGTATAATACTGCTGTGGTGTTATAGTATAATACTGCTGTGGTGTTATAGTATAATACTGCTGTGGTGTTATAGTATAATACCGCTGTGGTGTTATAGTATAATACCGCTGTGGTGTTATAGTATAATACCGCTGTGGTGTTATAGTATAATACTGCTGTGGTGTTATAATAGTTTACTACTGCTGTGGTGCTATAATAGTTTACTACTGCTGTGGTGCTATAATAGTTTACTACTGCCGTGGTGCTATAATAGTTTACTACTGCCGTGGTGTTATAATAGTATACTACTGCCGTGGTGTTATAATAGTTTACTACTGCTGTGGTGTTATAATAGTTTACTACTGCTGTGGTGTTATAATAGTTTACTACTGCTGTGGTGTTATAATAGTTTACTACTGCTGTGGTGTTATAATAGTTTACTACTGCTGTGGTGTTATAATAGTTTACTACTGCTGTGGTGTTATAATAGTTTACTACTGCTGTGGTGTTATAATAGTTTACTACTGCTGTGGTGTTATAATAGTTTACTACTACTGGGAAGTTATAGGATGTAATAGTTTACTACTACCATGGTGTTATAATAGTATATTATTACTGTGGATAATAATTCAACTTATACTTTGTAATAGTGTTGCAGTACTGTGGTATTATAGGGTATAATATAATAGTGCGGTGGTAGTATAGGGTATAATGTAATAATGCGGTGGTAGTATACGGTATGATATAATACTGCGGTGGTAGTATACGGTATAATATAATAGTGCAGTTGTAGTATCGGCTATAATATAATACTGCGGTGGTAGTATACGGTATAATATAATGCGGTGGTAGAATACGGTATAATATAATAGTGCGGGGGTAGAATACGGTATAATATAATAGTGCGGTGGTAGTATACAGTATACTAGTGCGGTGGTAGTATATGGTATAATATAATAGAGCGGTGGTAGTTTACGGTATAATATAATAGAGCGGTGGTAGTAGAGGGTATAATATAATAGTGCGGTGGTAGTATAGGGTATAATATAATAGTGCGGTGGTAGTATAGGGTATAATATAATAGTGCGGTGGTAGTATAGGGTATAATATAATAGTGTGGTGGTGGTAGTATAGGGTATAATATAATAGTGCGGTGGTAGTATAGGGTATAATATAATAGTGTCGTGGTAGTATGGGGTATAATATAATAGTGCGGTGGTAGTATAGGGTATAATATAATAGTGTCGTGGTAGTATGGGGTATAATATAATAGTGTGGTGGTGGTAGTATAGGGTATAATATAATATAATAGTGTGGTGGTAGTATAGGGTATAATATAATAGTGCGGTGGTAGAGGGTATAATATAATAGTGCGGTGGTAGTATAGGGTATAATATAATAGTGCGGTGGTAGTATAGGGTATAATATAATAGTGCGGTGGTAGTATAGGGTATAATATAATAGTGCGGTGGTAGTATAGGGTATAATATAATAGTGTGGTGGTGGTATAGGGTATAATATAATAGTGCGGTGGTGGTAGTATAGGGTATAATATAATATAATAGTGTGGTGGTAGTATAGGGTATAATATAATAGTGCGGTGGTAGAGGGTATAATATAATAGTGTGGTGGTAGTATAGGGTATAATATAATAGTGCGGTGGTAGTATAGGGTATAATATAATAGTGTGGTGGTAGTATAGGGTATAATATAATAGTGCGGTGGTAGTATAGGGTATAATAGCCCCGTGCTGGTCTGATGACATTGTTTAATGCTATGGGGTTACAAGTTATAATGGTAATAGTGTAATACCACTATTGTGGTACTATAGATTAAAATAGTGTGATACTAGCGTGGCGTAATAGGTTATAATGGTATTGTGCTGTAATAGGGTGATAGTAGTGTGAGAGCGTTATAACAGCTGTGTGGTTACAGAACTATAATTGAGCTGTGCAATAGGGTTAGAATATGACTGGTGCAGCCCAGATAAATCGACGCTACTAGGACAAAGCTGTAACAGGGTTATAATACCCCTGGTGTGAAGTCATAGGGCAACAGGTAAGGAGCAGTAGTTGCCTATGACTAAGGCTCTTAAGCTAAAAAGTGTCTGATTCTGTCGCTTTATGTCCTATGGATGAGATGCAGTAAAAGTGGAGATTTAATTGGAAGGATTGCTTCCTGTGCCGGAGCTGTAATGCAACATGTGCAGCATACTATGCTTATACCACCACAGACTTTAATACCGCTATAGTACAATTGGTGCTACTACTCATGGAAAGCTGTAATAGCAGTGTAGTGCTGGAGCTAAGTTTTAGTTGGAAATGCCACATCAGGAATTGTAATAGTTTAGAATACTGCTGGTGGTGTTTTAGGGTTATAATACTTCTGGAGCTGCACTGTAATAGCTTATACTATTACTATGCAGGACCTCTAATAGTGTTATAATAATACTGATAGTTCTGCATTGTTATAGGGGTATAATACTACTGCTGCAAAACTATATTAGGCCTGTGAGAATACTACTAGGGGTTGCTACCCTGTAATAGCTTATAATACCAATGTACAGGACACTAGGAGCTGGAATAGCGTTACTGTGTATTAATAGGGTTATAATTAGAGATGAGCGAACCTGGAGCATGCTCAAGTCCATCCGAACCCGAACTTTATGCATTTGATTAGCGGTGGCTGCTGAAGTTGGATAAAGCCCTAAGGCTATGTGGAAAACATGGATATAGTCATTGGCTGTATCCATGTTTTCCAGACAACCTTGGGGCTTTATCCAAGTTCAGCAGCCCCAGCTAATCAAATGCCGAACGATCGGGTTTGGATGGACTCAAACCCGAACCCGGTTCGCTCATCTCTAAATATTACTGATGCTGCATAGGGAACTGGGCCCATAATACTCAGGACATGTTATAACTTGTGTATTGTTCTTAATACGCAGCATCTTCAGATTAATAGTAGTAATGACCTACATTATATAGAAACACTGTACTATTAGCAATGAAATATAAGATACAGCGGTTGGCACTACCAAAAACTTAACATGAGATCCATGGGGAAAAAACACAGGAAATGAAATGAATTCCATTATTACATTTACAGTGGTGCTCACTCCTAAGCGAAAAAAAAGGCAGATGCAAACTCAAAAATTTAAGAAAATGATTAAAAGAGGGCACTCACCATTAAAAGCTTTCTCTTTATTTCATATCTTTAAAATCGTCCATGCGGCCAGGAACGAGGATATGAAATAAAGAGAGCTTTTAATGGTGAGTGCCCTCCTTTAATCATTTTCTTCAATTTTTGAGTTAATACTGTACTATTACTAGCATGTAGATGGAGTGGAGCACTAATATTACTCCACTGGAGCACTGTATATAGGAAGTGCAGAGTAATAATGTCTTCTACTGGAGTGTGGAGGTGGAATCATACAGCGCTAGTACTGATGACCTGGAAAGTAACAGTTACATCATGTATAATATTAGTAAGGTTATATAATCTTATATTGCTGCTACATCAGAGCACAGTGCACTATTACATTGTTACTAATAGCCAGGACCCTCAGACTAATAGTGGTAAACTCTAGCGGTTATCCAACATGTAGAGAGCTACGACTCCAGGCATGCAAGAATCGCCTTGGGCTCTTTAGGCGTGCTGGGATTTGTAGTTTTTGCCACAGGTCTATATAGTGATATAACACTGCTGGTCAAGAGCTGTAATAACCTGTGTAGTAGTATTACTGTACTATTACGAATACCCACAATAAGTAGAAGTAAGGCACAGTTATTAATACAAGCACCTGTAGAGTGATAATACTCTATAAATAATGCCACCAGTGCTAGTACATCAGGAGCATAACACTAACCTATTACCAATATCCAGGAGTGATAAGTTATAATTTCACCATGCCGCCAGTGCAGTGTTGGATTGGTATATCAGGATGTGTGATAATAACACTGCACTACCTTCAGTGTAATATCATACATTAATAGCCTACATAGTGATTCTAGTGCAGAGCGTGATTGTAATAATGTTATAATCCATTATTATGCATTAGGGCTATTACATCAGGCTGTGAAACAGTACTGATACATGGGACCCACCAAGTAAGAATAAGTTGTTATAATGATAAAAAGGCTTTAGTGCAGACATGCATCATGTGTGATAATAATTTACATTATAGACATATAATATAAACCTATATAATGCTAAAGTGTTGCGAATACCCAGTAATGTTATAATGCCACTGGTGCTGAACTGTGCCCATTTAAAGGAGAAATCGTCGTTTTCTAAAATGCTGATTGATTACAAGTAGGAACCTACGTCTCCCTGTGCCTGCTGTGTTCGGCGGGACCGGCCTCAGGATCCCTGCTGGCCTCCAGCATCCCCGGCGCTGACACGTCACAATCTGGCTGACTGACTGGCCTCTCAGCTGTGACGTCATCACAACTCTGGGGAAAATGCCTTCTGGCGGGGGTCCCGAGGCCGCTCCCTTTGGGCATGGGGAGAGGTAAGTCCCTAAATCAATTTCTCCCCTGCTGGCTACCGCATTTTAGAAAATGCCAGACTTCTCCTTTAACCTCAGACTCTGGAATACAATAATAGCAGTAATACCATAGTGTTACTATCACTAAGGAACTGTAATAGAGATCAAATCGCTTTGTTTGATCAGCGAACTGCTCATCCGCTGAGCAGCTATCTGCTCAGCACTGCTCCTACATGGGAGACGGGGAAAAGCTGGATGCAATCCTGGGAAACTGGGAGACGTTTCCCAGGATTGGATCCAGCATCCAGCTTTTGCTTTGCTTGGACGAGCGATTTGCTCCTCTCTAAACAGTAACAATAGAGTATTTTTTTTTTAGGTTTTTATTACAAATACTTGGAACATGTAATAACCTGTATAATAAGGCTACACTGTTACCAATAGTAACCTCTATAAAAATAGAGAATGCTACACTAGAGTACATGTGCAGTGCTAGTCTGATACCTCAGGACCTGTACAGCAGTAATAGCCCTCATAGAAGCCTAATCCTAGTAGTTTCAGCATTATTGTATAACCAATAATACTGTGCTGTTATTGTGTGGAGTTATACTTTAAGACAAACTGGATACTACTACATGGGGGCATGGTATAACCTCAAAGTAATATTTACAGCTTATGGCAAATACACAGATAATACCCAGAAGCTGCAGAATAATAACATATAATGATGATACTGGGGCTGTGATAACCTATATATAATGCGGAGATGCTCTCATATCACTGCTGGCAGAATATTAAATGACTGTATATAATGCTACATTTCTGCTACTATAGAGCTGGACCTGTGCCCATAACCCACAGAGTAGTAATAATATACTATATTATAATATGTGTTTATATTGTGGAGCTGAGTGATATCTCAGGATCTATATTAACCTATATAATTGTACATAATAGTTTATTACTAATACAAAGCTGGACTCTAACCCCCTGCAGCAGCATAATAGTAATAGCACAGCTGTGTTCCCCCAGCCCATGGCTCTCCCGCTGCCACACAGCTTCAGCTGTTGGCATGATGCAAGTTGTAGTTTTGTATCACCTGAGGAGCCATCGGTTTGGGGAAGACAGCAATATAGTAATACCACAGGATAAGCAAAAAAAGTGGCACTCCAAAAAGGTTAAATAAAGTTCTTTAATTTTTTTCACCCGTTGTGTGCAATGTTTTTCATCCCACAAAGTCTGAAAAAGATCCGAACAACTAGTGAAAAAGCTTGGGCCTGCAGTGTAATAGTTATAGTGAATAAACATGTTGAAAAACAAGCGACTGTTATAGCAGCGATCTGCTGCCGTCGTTCCGTGGAATAGGAGCAGCGACAGAAGAACTCCACTATCCTCTATGGGCTGGCCGGACGATCTAGCGATCACCCAGGTGGCCCCTCCTGCACGCACTCGCTCGCTGCTGCCGCATGTAATAACGCAAGCTGCGAGCGAGAAGCTCCTCCTCCATTGGCCTGTTTAATAGGGGCTTTACATTGGCCATCTTTGGTTTCAGTAAAAAGGTGGAGGCAAATTGCAGGTAGCCTAGACGTGCTGCTGCTTCCTCACTTTTTGAATGGTTTTCCTATTATATTGATATCTAAGTGAGATGTGTAGTTGTGTAAAGTTGCTTAGGCTAGGGTGCCATCTAATGTGACACGTGTTTTGTGCTATGTGATGGCAAGCCAGGAGAGGGTATCCTTTGCTTCCAATAGACCGCATATAGTCTAAAAGTGACTGCTGCATACTACTCAGAATTAGAGTATACTATGCTATAAGTCCTACAAAACAATAAAAAAAAAATTGTTCAGACTTTTAGACTCTGTTCAGTCCATTGGAAACATTGCATCCGGCAGGGCAGTGGTACACTGTGGTATGCATTGTCATGTTCTCCTGGCTTTCTGACATATTACACAAATGCCGGGTCAGAAGTGAACATGCCCTCACTGTCATCCCCTAACCAGGAAATAAGTTATATTACACTAAGTAAGCTTTATATGTTACATATCTAGGTCACAGCCCCTAAGTCATTGTCCTGTACAGTTGTGTGAATTATACCATATTATATGAATTATATACCATATGCTGCAGTGCTTTTCTGTTCCAGGACATGCATAACAAAAGCAGATTCCTTAGTGCCCCAGGACTAACCATGTATAATACTACTTATCTTACCCTGCGGCCTTTATGTGGTGCCATCATAGCCCTTCTGCCTTCTTCCGGTGTCTATAACGTGAGCCTTATTCAGCAGGAAGAGAGCATGTGCTGTGTGTTTATATACATGGCTTTGGCTTTGTCTACTACCCTAGTTTATCATTACCCTGGGTCCTGATATCAGTAACATAACACATCCATAAGCCACAGTGTGAAATAACTTTTGTCAACTATATGCTCCCCATGAATGCTCTGGCATTGAAGCACGTTGGCTCCAGCCATGAGCATAGAACAACATACCTGTAAAGCAATCACTGAATACAGACAAATTATTCAGATACCAATTTATTATAGGCCTTGTACCAGCGTGCTATCCTCTACAACAGTGATGCTAAAGCTTTGGCTGTCCAGGCATGATGGAAATTGTAGCTTTGCAAAGGCTGGAGGGCCAAAGGTTCCCCATCTCTGCGCTACAAGATCAACAAAATATACACATGTGGAATGATACATTTTCCCCCTAAATCTTTAGACTGGATTCTGATGTCCTCTTATAGGGCTTATAGGCTCTGGACTGTGGTGTGTACTGTGACGTAATAGGTACACACAGCTGCCAGTGGATATATTATATCCTAAGGGAACGTTAGAGGACAGAAGACGTTCTCACCATAGCGCCATGTATTGTGCTTTTACAATTGTTACACTTATATTCCACAACTGTTTGTAGTGATGACTTGTTTTCCTGTCACCAGCTTATTGCCACCAGGAAATAGCAAGGAATGGTAGATATGGGCAGACCCAGAGGAAACAGCTGTCCGCTGCCGTACCAGGAGCACTGCACCCAGTACTGTGTGTTTATGCCCAGTGCTGGGCCCCAGCCAAAGTGCACTGCTAATGGATTCAGGGGCCTTTAATGTTAGGGTACCTTTGTCATGCACCCCTGCTAGGCGTTACAATGTTTCATAAATGACTGGTTACCTGTAAGGTAACTCCCTCCCACTGCTCAGATTGGCATGGAGAGATTTATTCCCTGTTGGATTGTACAGTCACTATTACAGCCGTACAACCTTGCCAATTCAGTGCCTGCAGGAAACTTGCCGATCGTCGTATGGTTGCCTGTTCTACTACCTGGATGCCGTATAACAGGCGCAAGTTCATCTTCACAGGGACCCTCTCAGTTT
>NW_027209084.1:0-20000 GCF_027789765.1 Dendropsophus ebraccatus
ATAAAACCAGAGGGCAGCAGATCATGTGAAAATATAAATTTGTGTTATTCTCAAAACTTTTGGCCATGACTGTATAGTAGACTACTGGGTACACCATAGGATACCCAGCCAAAAATCTGCATGTCATTGTTTAGCCTTAGCCTGATAACATGGGCAAACTGATAATGATATCAGTCTGAAATTTGCTAAAGGTTGGTTTGGTGCAATACATACACTAGTTGTAGTTAAAGCAACATTGTAAAGAATGTTTCACATATGCTGTGTCACTGCAAGTTCTGTTTCAATGCAAGTCAAGAGTCCCTGCTTGTTTGTTTGTTGTTTTTTGGTACAGTAATTGCTGTGAAAAAGCAGTGTCAAAGCAAATCTAATTGGGGTGCACACATTATGGTCTCATTGCATGTTCATATCTATGGTGATCCGACGTTTCGGATGAAGAGAGGATCTTGCATATGATCCAGCAGCACAGAGTCATGTTGGGTACACTTTAAGATTTTACATTTACAAGCTGGTGCCCATCATTGTACCCAGGTGGCAAAATTCCAGCTCCAATTGATGCTACTCTGTGACCAACTGCTAAAGCGACCTTTGGATAAATGCACCAGCTGCATGGTAAAATGTTGATAATTCCACCCTAATGTATTTTCAGATGCCAACTGAAAAATGATCACATTTAACTTAATTAAACACCACAAGGTCATAGAGCAACATAAAAGTCATAGAATAAAATGATTCTTTACTAACAGTGAAACTTGTAGTGTAGATAATTGAGGGCTATGATGATAATAGAGTAGATGCCCAAAAATATAATATTTAATAATTTATATATTTTCTGAGCTTAGTTTAACACTTGCACCGTACAGTAAGAGCCCTAATACATGGAAAAAATATTGTGCAAAAAACTTATTACAATTTGAATTTAAGTGACAATCTTTCAGTGTGTAGCCAGGCAACAATCAAACGACTAATAAATTTATAAGTATGTTGTTCAACACATTTTTGAGCTGACCATAAAATCGTTGTTAATTATTCACTAATGGTTTGGTGTATGTACACATAATTTATTCATACTTATACTAGAGTATATGAACAATCATTATGATCGCAAATGCAACTAATGACTGTCATTCCATTTATTATGGCGAATGATGTCTGGACATTCCAAAAGTGCTCATTTTTAATCTTTTATTGTTAATCAGAAAAAAACAAAAATCGCTTGTATATAGGACCCTTAGATGATCAGTTCAATTATGTCATTAAGACCTGCAGATTGAAGGGTCTTTAGCTTGTATATCCTGCATCCTCCATCTCTTTTTCAGCTTTCCATGAACATGAAACCAATTAGGTGTCCCATGTCTTCTTTTTTTGTAAGGGCTATAATGACTCTAGGTAAAATAAATAAATAAATAAATAAATAAAAATAATAATACAATAATACAATACTACAATACAATATACCACTGTATGGGTTGTCAAAACCATTGCTTCTACCCCCTGACCTAAATATTTCTCAAAGCCATAAAACTTTTGCTTAAAAAGAGCTTTAAAGTACTTAAAACACACTCATAGCTACCTAAAAGCGTGTTGCACTGTTAAACATGGGTTTTTAGGCCATTGAAAAAAAGGTATTCAGGTCAATCTGAATCTTTGAACCAGATGAGCCAAAAGTTTGCTCATTTCTTAAAATCCATTTCACCATTGCCATACATGTTGCTGCAACTTTGACATTAAAGGCATACAGAAGACTTTTTTTTTACTGCCTCCCCTAGCAATAAAAAGATTCTAGAAACAGGCTATGAACCCCAACATGCTTCCAATACCCCATAGAACAGTGATATTTATTGTATATTTATATGTAATATGTATTGCATACATACATACATATATGTTTTGGTCCACTGGGGGGGGGGGGGGGGGTGCTCTTAACCCTCAGTGCCACTGATGCTGTTGCAGAATGCCCAATACTATTCAAAAAAGCCATCAGTTTGAATAGTATTTAGAGATGAGCCCACCAAACCCATCAAACCCAGGTTCTTTTCAGACGTGTTTATTAACCAACTTTTGCCCAAGTTTGATTGAACCTTTAACAAAATGGCATGGTAAAACATTTTCAGGTCTTTTAGGACAGTGGCTAGAGCAAGGGATTATCCCTTATCCCTTTTTGTGAATGTAATTTCTGGGAAAGTCTCCCCCTATTGATGTTATCATTCAGTTGCTGGAGTAAGGCAGAGAAGCAGCTGGATAGAGTAGTTAGGGACATAGAAAAAGAGAGAAAAGGTGATTATAGGTTCAGGTAGGGCAATTTAGAGTTGATTGCAGTGAGGCAGGACTGCTTTAGTTAAGAAGTTGTCACTCAGTGTGTCAGTTGACCCACTGAGGCACTTGCAGGTTACATGATTTTTCTTTGTTTAATGTTGGCACTGTGCTACTTGTGTCACTATTCCCGACAACATTTTTGCTGGCTATCTTGGGGAAATTCAACTCACAGAGCCATGTGGCATATTTAAGTCCATTCACTATTTAGATATATTTTGACACTGTCAATAAAGTCTTATTAACAAATAAGGTATTTCTGGCCATCTTGTTGAAGTTAACCCACAGAGGCAGGTAGCATATTACATAAAAAGAAAGAAAATGCTGCTGAAAAGAGCAAGTGCCTATAACATTTTAGTTTTATTAGAGAATTTTTTTGAAAAAAAAAAGAGGTTCTTAGTAGACAGTTTGATTAAACTGAATGTAGCAACCAATTACGTTAAGGTGCCCTCAGAGAGTTCGACCTACACTAACAATGAGCAACTGAACTCTGTGTAACACACCTGCAGGAGCTGGGTGAAGTGCACAGCTATAAAGAGGAGCCACCCCCCACATTTGAAACATAACAAAACAATTAAAGCCCGCACATTTACTTTTGTTGACACTATGCAGTTTGCACACAGCCATGGCTAACAGTAAATAAAAACCAGAAAATGCTGCAGCAAAGAGCATGTTCCATATAACATTTTAGTTTTTCTAGAAACATTTTTTGAAAAAACCTTGCATAGTGTGAACAAGAGTAAATTTTGTGGGCTTTAATTGTTTTGTTATGTTTAACACATGTAGTGGTGGCTCCCTCTTTATAGCCGTGCTCTTCACCCAGCTTCTGCAGATGTGTTACATAGAGTTTAGTTGCTCTTACATGCCCAGATATGAAAGACTTATAGTCCGAGAGCGAGGCCATTGTCAGTGTAGGTCCAACTCTTTGAGGGCACCTAACGTGGTGAGTTGGTACATTCAGTTTGATCAAGCATCTGCTAAGAACCTCTCTTTTTTTTTTTTTCTAAAAAACATCACCATTACTGGCAAGGGCAGTCTCTCTCCTCGGCTCCATCTCCTCTCTTTACTATGCCTTTGGAGCACTATCAGCCCGCCGACTTTTGTCAAGCCTGTCGTAACCACGGAAGATGAATGTCCAAATAGTCAGTGTTCCTTAGCAGTGTTGAGATTTTAGTAATTGAAAGCTCTCAAGGCAGCCAGAAAGCCTAGGAGGACACCTTCTGGATCATACTGCAAGACAACAGAGGATGACAGCATTGGAAATGAAATATTCATCCCCAATTACGAAGATGATGGTGCTGCAGACCATGATTGGCATCTGGGTCCACAGAAGAGATGAGCGAACTTTTCAAAAGTTCGGTCCGACCAGACTTTCTGATTTTTTCGGAAATTCGGTTCAACCGAATTTTCGGATTTCTTCGGATTTCATAGTTTAATAGTAGCATCTATACATGATACGAGGGTAGTATTATTTGGTTGAATTTAGGACTCTATATTTCAGTAACATCATTATATCTTTTTGATATCTCAAGTCATTTTTTTTTTAGACTTCAATATTCACCATTGCAGGGTCTATGCAGGAAATTCACCATTATAGGGTCTATGCACGAAAAAGGTCACAAATGCAGTGAGGAGCAGCAGTAGTCATTGGAGGCCAGTGGAGGTCCAGCAATAATCATTTAAGGCCAGTACAGGAGCAGCAGTAGTCAACATGGAGGCAAGGCAGCAGCAGTAGCCAACATGGAGCCGGCAGGCAGCAGCAGTAGTCAACCTGGACCAGGTATTTTTGTCAGGATAAGACGGATTTGATATAAACACTAATAATTAGAAGGGTCCAAGTATAGAAATTGTGTGTGTGTATCTATATATATATATATATATAATATATATATATAGCACTTTAACCTGAACCCACTGATCGAAACGGGGCCGGCCGCCACAGTCCTTTTTTTGGACCGAGGTCTGGTTCCCAGTACGGCGCCGTTCTATGCACCAGAGCTGGCTGGCTGCTCCCAAGCCCCCAGTGGGAGGGAATTCCTCTCCTGTATGACGCGGCTCCATTGGGATTCCGGTGTAGAGAACGGCGCCGTGCATGGGAACCGGGCCTCGGTCAAAAAAAAACGGCTTCACCACCGTGGCGGCGCCGTTCGATCAGTGGGTTCAGGTTAAAGAGGATTTACCTGGTGGTACATCCTCTTTAAGATATAATGCTTACACCTGCACCAGGTATTTTTGTCTCTCAGGATAAGACGGATGTGATATACACACTATCAATCAGAAGGGTCCAAGTATAGAAATTGTATATATATATATATATATATATATATAGCACTTTTTAAAGATATAATGCTTACAACCTGCACCAGGTATGTTTAGTCTCAGAATAAGACGGATGTGATATACACACATCAGAAGTATAGGACTTGTATATCTGTACTGCATGTTTTGGTTCCGTGCACCCTTTGTTGTCCTATGACCTAATCTATTTATCTTTCGCCCTCTCTCTATATTTCTCTCTCAATCACAAGATGTTTCTCCTCTCGCTTTCCTGATCTTTCCTTTCCTTTCCCACAATATCTTCTCAGTAGTCTGTAGTACACAACAGCAGCTTGCTTCCTCTCTCTCTCTCTCTCTCTCTCTCTCTCTCTCTACACACTGCGTGGTGTGTCATTGCTTTTAAAGCAACACTTACATCACACAGGGGTGGGCTAGTGCAAGATTCCTGCGATTGGATGTGTTCCGGCATCATGGGAAAGCGCTTTTCCCGCCCAGAACACTTCCTGTTTTCTAGAATGGCGGCTGCCATTTTAGAAAGCAAGAAAAAAAAAATCGGAGCGGATTTCCAAAACAAGACAGCTTGTTTACAAAGTATTGACACGCTGAGAGATATGGCCTATCAAGCTCTACAGCTTAATTTACAGACTATTTCTTACCTAGACAAATGGACAGAGGAGCTTCAGATAATTTCCAAAGAGCGTTGAGCTCAAGTATTTACATTACCTTTTAAAGTGTCAAAAATTATTAATCACCTTAAAGCTTTGCGTAAGCTCCTATACCGATGGTATATGATGCCCTACGCTTATCTAGAATATTCCAAGGTACATCCTCTTTGTGTTGGAGATGTCAACGTAGTATTGGTACTCTATTCCATATTTGGTGGGATTAGCGAACTTTTGAAAGTTCGGTTTGGTTCAATCTGGCGAACTTTCGTGAAGTTCGGATTCAGCCGAACTGAACCTAAATGAACCTGCAATAACGGCTGAATAATTGCAGCTACAATAGTGGAGTCTGATAGGGTATATTTGTTTTTAGTTGAGTTGCAGTTGCAATTACAATGAAAAAAGTGGAAAAATCAAAGTGCAAGAATAGTGAAAAAAAATTAGCCAAGGTGTAAATGATTACACGGGACATAGCACACAAGTTCCTTGGACCCAGTAGTGTGGAAAACAGACATTTGACAGCGGAAACAGCAGCAGTATAGTACTGTATTGGACCCAGTGTGGAGGAGGGGGTGGAGGAGGCACAGTAGCACTTGATTGCAAACAGCCCAGTATGGTTAAAAAGAGACTATTTGAGGAGGAGGCAGTACCTGATTGCACTCAGGCCAGTATTATTGAGAACAACTAGTCATGGAGCAGGAGGATGGTCAGCCTTGGAGTGGTGGGATTCCTCACTGATGATGTTGGTTACCGCACTTTTCAGAATACGGCGAGTGGGATGATGTCCTTGATGCCTGCTCACAGAGTCGCATCCTCAAAAGGGGATCAACAATTGGCACAACTGTTCGAAGAAACATGTGCATTATGAGGTTCATCACATGTGCTATACAAAGTGTATGACTCCCTGCTGCACTGCAGAGACAATATTCCTCCCGTTGTGGCTACAACCACTCCCCAATGTTAGTTGACCCTGGGGTCAGCCATTCATATATATCCTTCTCCACCATGATGATCCGGTGGAGCTCCTGACCACTGTGGCTTCGTTCACCCAGGCTCACAAAATGGAGGACAACCTGAGAGCGCCACCTCATAACATCGCCTTGACATGAGTAACACCAGGGCAAGTTGGACTGCAGTCAAAAAGCGGTGGATGGTTGCAAGCTGGTGGAGGCAGAACTTCTGCAGAACTGGCCCCTATAAGCAACGGGAGGTGACAGTGGCAAGAATGGGCTAACTTTCTGGTGGTCTTCTGGGGAATGTTGATCCAATGGGCAGTAACAGACATGTACTGCCCTTGCCCATAATTAAAGGACCAGACATCAGCACTGGGGTGCACGGTCTTGGACACCACAGATACCCAATGAGTCGCCAACATTTTTCTACACACTGAGCAGTGATGGGACAGCTAATGGGACTTTTTTTTATTGGACTTTTTTGTTTCTGGGACAGTGATGGGACTTAATTAACTTTTTGTTGTTGCAGCTTAACGGGGTTCTTCTATTTTTTTAACCTGATTTTAAAGATATGAACTGATTTTACCTTAATAAATTCGATAAGTTTGAACATTGAAGTTGCTTTTATGTGTCTTGGTTAATACTAATAAGACAGCTTTCACGTTACATTTTTGATTAGGCAGCACCCAGGTATATCTGAGGAGACTAATTTAAGGTGATGTCACACATCTTGATATTCACAGAAAACCAGGATACAAGGGATTATAGGAGTAATAATCCCTTGTATCCTGGTGTATTCTGTGAAAAAAGTACAATTTTGCATCGCCGTTGTTATTTTTAACAGATTTGTAACAAACTTTCTCAAAGTTCGGTTCGGTACCGAACCAAATTTTGTAAAGTTTTTGTGACGAATCTGGTTCATAACGGTTCGGTCGCTCATCCCTAGGTGGGATTGTCCCTTTATTAAACCATTTGGACCCACATGCCTTCCCTCTTAGAGAATATTCTTAGAATTAGGATAAGCTTGAGCCTGGCTTAGCGCTGTTGGAACTAGATATGGATGCATGGCATATATCTGACATGAGAGTAGCATTACATGGACAGAGGAGCTTCAGATAATTTCCAAAGAGCAATGGGCTCAAGTATTTACATTACCTTCTAAAGTCAAAATGTATTAATCACCTTGAAGCTTCGCGTAAGCTCCTATACCAGTGGTATATGATGCCTTATCTAGAATATTCCAAGGTATATCCCCTTTGTGTTGGAGATGTCAACGTAGTATTGGTACTCTATTCCATATTTGCTGGGATTGTCCCCTTATTAAAACCATTTTGGACCCGCATTCATTCCCTCTTGGAGAAATATCTTATAGAGTAGGATAAACTGGAGCCCTGGCTTAGCGCTGTTGGGACTAGATATAGATACATGGCATATCTCTGACACGACAGTAGCATTACATGTATTAATGGCCACACATAACTGTATAGCCAAAAAATGGAAAAGTACTGATTTGGAAAGTACTGTTCGCTTTAATTACCAGATAGTGGTGGCCACAGCAACCAGGGCAGAGTTCTTAAACCCAATTTAATGCTAAATGGAATAAATGGGTTGAGTCATGAAGGCTTAAACGTATAAAGGATGGACGAATGAGCCCATTGAGTTAGCTATCTGTCAAACATAATATAGGTACACTTTTAATAACAGAGTGAAAATGCCCTGCACTTGTTATCTGTTGTTATTTGTTATCTGTTTTTATTTTTGTTGTAGCTGCTTGTTTGTGTGTATGAAAAAATTGCCTACTACCAGTTGTTTGTATATAGCAATGTTGGTAAGATACTGTTACCTTTCTGTATGTTTATAATGGAAATTTTTTAAATAAAATACAAATCACAAAGCGACTGGTGTGCTCACTCTGTAAATAGAAAGTGAGCGTGGCTCAATTGGAAACCTTGGTACCACCTCCATGAGAAGGCACCTGAAATGCCACCACCTCAGTGCCTGGCAAAATTGGGTCCCCAATGCCACAGCTTGTCAACAACCACAAATAAAAGCATCCACCACTGCTAAGACCACTGCTTGCCTTGCAGTCCGCTCCCATTCAGGTAGGGGTTTCCAAACCATTTAGGGAGCTGATGGCTTGTTCCCATCCGAAGTGGGAAGTACCGAGTAGGCATTATTTTTCTAAGCAGACAGTTCCATTGTTTCACAGTTACCTGTAGAAGAAATTTGCCAACTCCTTGGATTTTTCTGTCTCCAACCAGGTGCACATCAGTGCTTACTTAAGGAGCTCCAGCTATGCTCAAGGGCAAGGGCAATATATGTCCATCACTGCCAACTGGATCAACATCCTTCCGGTTGAGGGACAACAACAGCAGTGCCTTAAGAGCTATTATCAGGATCCTTTGCCTCTTTCTCCACCACCTTGACCTCAACTTCTCAGCAGTCAGGAGTACACCCTGTCCTTGTGTCTTACCAACGCTGCCAAGCTCATCAGTGTCAGGCTGTCAGGCATTTGCGCAGCATGGGTGAACACAGCCCACAGGGCAGGAATTGCGTGGCTGCATAGGGAGGAAATTGCTAGCTGGCTGACGCCTCACCACCTTTTATGTTTGAACCGTAGTTACAACAACAGGAGAAACATTGTGTTGGCACTTCATCGGGGAGGGCTGACTCATGCAGCGTGCATGACTTAAGTCAACAACCTGATATTCCAAAGGTTGGTTGATTCACCAACGTCTAAAGCTGGCCGGGGAGAAATCTCAATTTACGCTGCTAATCCACCACTGTGAACATCTGGCTTGAAATAAAAATTAACTGATGCGCGCAGGATTTTATGAAGAGGCACAAATCTCCGAACTGTTGAAGCTGGCGGGGACATTTTGAAGTCCGCCGCAGAAAACGCCAGACTTGATAAATGCCCCCCTACTCTGTAATGCTACCACTTATAAAGCTGCAATCCTTCTCCTATTACAATGCAGTTCATTTAGGTTCAGTTCAGATTGAACCTGAACTTTGTGGTGGTAGTTCGGCGAACCGATCAAACCGAAGTTTTCAAAAGTTCACTCATCTCTACTATAGTATTTTCTCACCACTTCTCTTGTCACTCAAGGAGTAGGACTTAGTAAACACTTTATGCATCGGAACTCCCTTTCTAGATCCATAGAAGTTAATAAGTTTGAGATCTGATATCTGACACCACTC
The DNA here is from genome assembly GCF_027789765.1 of Dendropsophus ebraccatus. Taxonomy (NCBI): domain Eukaryota; kingdom Metazoa; phylum Chordata; class Amphibia; order Anura; family Hylidae; genus Dendropsophus; species Dendropsophus ebraccatus. Next base: position 9,404 of record NW_027209084.1, read on the forward strand.
AGATATATTCATGTTTGGTTCACATTTGATTTTTATGGTGTACTTGTAAGGACTGTACCTGTTGGGATATTGGTGTGATCCTTGGATTGTAAAGAACAATCTAGACTGCCTTTTGATAATGTTTGCCTATTTTATGTTTAATTTTCTCTTTTCTTAACACTGTCCTATTCTTTCTGCCATTGTAATTGATTTCCTCACCCATCTGTTCCCTGCATAGTTCTCTCTGGTCACTTTGGAGTTAATTTTTTTGTGCATTGGTTATTTCTGTGATGGGCAGGTCCCCTGCAAATATGGGCCCCTATTCCACAGTAACGATAATTGGCCAGATCGGCCCCATTTGGCCCGATTCGCCGATCATCGTTCGGTGAAATAGAGAGAACGATCAGCCGATGATCGTGTCATCGACTGATCGTTCATTTAGGGCCAGACCTAAAATTATTGTTCCCTCATGTGCATCACTATGGTTGAATAGCGGCGCGCGGCGGGCGACCGACAATTTGACAAGCAGCAACATACATTACCTGTCCAGGCTTCTTCTCCGCGCTGTCTTCATCCCCGGGTCCTGCGCGCTCTATCTTCAGAATGCTCTGCAGATAGAGCATGCGGGACCCGGGGATGAAGACAGCGCGGAGAAAAAGCCTGGACAAGCAATGTATGATGCTGCAAGGGCTGCAAGGACATTGGTAACGATGTCCTTGCAGCCCTCGCTCAACGATCATCGGGCCGTGGATAGGCCCAGTAAACGAGCGGCGATCTAGCAGATTGCCACTTATTTACATCATTAATCGGGCCCTCCTCGTCCATGTTTCAGCTTTGTTGCAAGTGAGGGACCGGCTCTCTGGTTGTCCCACAGTTGCTTAGGACTATTTGAGGCAAGAAGGCAAGATTAGTGAGAGGGGATGAGTTCAGGGTTCACTATCCGTGTTACCATCCACCCATAAAAGTATACTTGAACAAAAAAAAATTTGCAAGAAAAAGTATCAGCTATCTTATTGTTTAACCCCTTCGGGACCAGGCTAATTTTCGTTTTTTGCGTTTTCGTTTTTTCCTCCTTGTGCTTAAAAGGCCATAGCACTTGCATTTTTCACCTACAGACCCACATGAGCCTTATTTTTGCGTCACTAATTGTACTTTGCAATGAATAGCTGAATTTTTGCATAAAGTATGCTACGAAACCAGAAAAAAAATTCTAAGTGTGGTGAAATTGAAAAAAACAACGCATTTCTTTTATTGGGGGAATGTGTTTTTACGCCATTCGTCCTGGGGTAAAACTGACTTATTATGCATGTTCCTCAAGTCATTATGATTAAAAAACTATATATAACATGTATAACTTATATTGTATCTGATGGCCTGTAAAAAAATTCAAAACCATTGTTAACAAATACACGTTCCTTAAAATCGCTCCATTCCCAGGCTTATATTGCTTTTATCCTTTGGTCTATGGGGCTGTATGAGGTGTCATTTTTTGCGCCATGATGTTTACTTTCTATCGGTACCTTGATTGAACATATACAACTTTTTGATCGAGATCAGGAATGTGATTTATTAATTAATAGTTCAGGCGATTACACATGCGGCGGTAGCAAACATGTTTATTAATTTATTTACTTTTATTTAAAACCTGGGAAAAGGGGGGTGATTCAGACTTTATTAGGAGAGGGGCTTTTTACTAATGACAACACTTTTTTTTTTTTTCTTTTACACATATACTAGAAGCCCCCCTGGGGGACTTCTAGTATATACACTTTGATCTCTCATTGAGTTCTTTGCTGTATAGATATACAGCAAAGATCAATGAGATCGGCACTCGTTTGCTTTCGACTGCTGCAGCCGAAAACAAACGAGTGCTGAGCCGGGGATGGCACCATCTTGGAGCGGTCCCCGGCCGGCTTCAGTAATGGAGATCGCTCCTCCGGGACAACGGTAATCGGATGCAGCTGTCATGTTTGACAGCTGCATCTGATTACTTTATCAGCGGGCACGGCGATCGGACCGTGCCCGCTAATACCGGCGGTCCCAGGCTACAAGCGGCACCCTGGACCGTTGCGGTTCAGATCGGGGTCGCCGCGCGGCCCCGCTCTGAACGCCCGCAACCGCGCGAGGACGCACAGTTACGTCCTCGTGCGGGAAAGGGTTAAATGCAAAAGGAGGTCATAAGGGAAGTTGCCATTTGCCAGAAAACTGGTTTAACTTTGCATTAAAACAAGCTCAAGTACTTAGATATACTCTTTGGTGACCTTGGCTTGTTATACTGTACATGACTTTTATAGCTCTTAAAAGTTTTAGAGCTATTGATGACGTTCGGATTGAGTCCACAATTTGCAGCGACTACAGCCCCCATCATGGGTCTTATAGCAAATAGAAGGAACCAGCACTCAGCAGTAATGCTTCTAATTTGTTCTTCGTATATCACATATCCAATAAAAGTCAGCGTTAGGGTACACAATGATGTAATCACTCCTTTGTCCTTGTCACTGTAACCAGGCACCATTTCGGGCCATTTGCTAATAGGACATGGGCACAGTTACTTAATCATATTATACAAGAATTGCAACATCTAGTACAAAAACTAAACAGAACTATAAACCATACATATTATTTACACCATAAATATACAATTAATGTACAATCAATACACTAATATTAAATATACTAAATATATAATGTATACAAAACATTCATAACAATGTATCACTGATGTGGCCAATATTATATTTATATTAATCAACCGAACAATTGATGCATTTTCGATTAATAAAAATTATGTACTATATTAATAGTGTAATGCTTGATAAATTATCATTAAAAATATAGTATGACACACCCTATTCTGTTGCTGTGAACTTAGATTCAGGTCCCAGCTTTCTTTAACTGACCTGTGTCAACTATAGTGAACAAGAAACAAAGAGATTAAAAGTAGATATTTTAATATAGCAAGCTGTTCAACTCATATTCATGATTCAGACCCTTAGGGTATAATGTTTTCAAGGGTGTGAATGCAAAACGCCAAAAGGGTCTGAATCGTGAACATGAGTTGAACAGCTTGCTATACTAAAGTATCTGTTCTTAATTTCTTTTTTCTGCTTCACTATAATTGACATTTAAACAGATCTGGCCAGAGTTGGGGCTCACAGCAACACAAGCATAGGGGTATCTCATACTACATGTTTACTGATAATTCATCAAGCATTAAAATATTAGTATAGTATGTCCTTTTTATTAATCAGAAATGCATAAATTTTTTGGTTGATTAATATCAATTTACAGTGGTAATTAAATAATTGCCATATCAGTGATACATTTTGAGGCTATGTTCACACTACGTATATGTCCGGCCGCATATTTCCGCGGCCGGACATATACGTATGAAACTCCGGCCGGGACTTTACGCAAGTTGCGGCCGGATACGTACGGACCGCAAACTTACGCCCGAAGTGTACTTACGCTTCCTGAGCGCTCTTCGTAGCGCTCTGACAGTGGTCTTTTACTTGGAAATCTTCGCCTAGCCCCGGACACCCCACAGAACCTTTTGGATCGGCACAAAAAGCTTTCAAAATGAAGAAATCACCACTACGTACGGGACCGCATGTAACTCTACGGGCGTAAGTTACAGCATTTCCGTCCCGAAACAATGGTCTGGTTAATTTTTTTATGGCGCCGCATTTGATCCGGGCGTAAGTTCGTATAGTGTGAACCGTGCGGCCGTAGATCGTATACTTTACATTGTACGCAAACTACGTAAGTTTCCGGCCGCTTATTCACGGAACGCGCTACGGCCGGAAACTTACGTAGTGTGAACCCAGTTATGGATTTTTTGTATACATTGTATGTTGATTGTGTATTGATTGCACATTAATTGTATACTTATAGCGTAAATAATATGTATGGTTTTATAGGGATTTTTGCACTAGATGTGATTCTTGTATAATATGATTAGGAAGCTATGCCCATATCCTATTCGCAAATATCCCAGAATGCTTGCTTGCTTACAGCGATGCAGTCGAAACATGATGTCATCAATGTGTACACACAGTACACAGTAGGCAGTTGAAAAAGGCTGATGCCGCAATGCATCCTGCGTAGGCTTTTAATGCATATATCATATTTGAAGAATATGATTTTGGGGATTTTCGGCCAGATCCTTTTGAATCTTGTCAGGTTGAGCAGGGACCATCGGTGGGCAGTAGTGATGAGTGAGTACTAAAATGCTCAGGTGCGCGTTACTCACGACGAGTATTTCCCAATACTCGAGTGCTCGTTTCGAGTAACGAACCCCATTGAAGTCAATGGGAGATTCGACCATTTTTGCACAAGACTCAAGGAAAGGTTGTGTAAAAAACCTGTCAACCTCAGAAATTGATGGAAACACAATGGAAATGGACAGGGAAAAAACACAGGGGCAGCATGTATGCATGCCTCTGAGGCTGCCTAATGGCACCATTATGCCTAATTCTGTGCAACAGCCTGGTTAAAACAGGGGTAGGCATATGGACCACCTGAAAACTCAGCCTGACACAGCATGGCTGTGAGAACACAGGGAACCATTAAAACAGAGGTAGCATATGATGAACCACCCCAAAATTTAGCCTGACACAGCATGGCAGTGAGGACAAAGGGAACAAGGTAGAAGCGGTAGCCAGTGAGCCTTCCAAAAACCAGACACAACATGGCATTGAGCACACAGAGAACCAATAAAAGTGAGTGAGGAAGCAAGTGAGCCTCCCAAAATTTGGCCAGACACAGCATGGCATTGAGCACACAGAGAACCATTAAAAGGAATCGAGGAAGCAAGTGAGCCTCCCAAAAATTAGGCCAGACACAGCATGGCATTGAGCACACAGAGAAACCATTAAAAGTGAGCGAGGAAGCAAGTGAGCCTCCCAAAAATTAAGCCAGACACACAGCATGGCATTAAGCACACAGAGAACCATTAAAAGGAAGCGAGGAAGCAAGTGAGCCTCCCAAAAATTAGGCCAGACACAGCATGGCATTGAGCACACAGAGAACCATTAAAAGTGAGTGAGGAAGAAAAAGAGCCTCCCAAAAATTAGGCCAGACACAGCATGGCATTGAGCACATAGAGAACCATTAAAAGTGAGTGAGGAAGCAAGTAGGCCTCCCAAAAATTAGGCCAGACACAGCATGGCATTGAGCACACAGAGAAACCATTAAAAGTGAGTGAGGAAGCAAGTGAGCCCACCCAAAATTGGAGTGAGTCCAGGGGCTGGGATTTATAGTGGACACGAACCCGGTTCCGACAGCTAACTGGCTAGGCCACCTGGTAGTCACCATCAAGGGTACACCTGCATGCATCTCGAAGGGGGGTGGTGAGGCCTTGGCCACGGCTAGACAAAAATAATATAAAATAAAACAGCTGGCTGGTTGGTGGAGGTGCAATCGGTGGGCCCCCACCAACAAGTCCTGCTCCTCTGCAGACATAGTGTGACGTCAGAGCATGGCAGTGAAGACACAGAGAACCATTAGAAGTGAGTAAGCAAGTGAGCATCCCTAAAATTACAGATGTAGCCAGGGTTAACATGATCCCTGACTCAACAATTGTGTCAGGGAGCTATGCTAAGTCAATTAGAGTGTCGAGTTAAATGCGTTATTGTGATCAAGTTAACCCTGGCTACATCTGTAGCCAGACACTGCATGGCATTGAGCACACAGAGAACCATTAAAAGTGAGTGAGAAAGCAAGTGAGCCTCCTAAAAATTACATTGAGTACACAGAGAACCATTAAAAGTGAGTGTGGAAGCATGTGAGCCTCCTAAAAATAAGGCCAGACACAGCATGGCATTGAGCAAACAGAAAACCATTAAAAAGTGAGTGAGGAAGCAAGTGGGCCCATCTCGACATGAATGGGTCCCACCTGATCGCAGGATGTACCAAAGAGTCTCCTGCATGTTTATTGGCTGAGAAATAGCGCCCAAACTTACAGGAAATGGATGATAAGATTTTCTCGAGTATCGCAAGATGCTAATCCGAGTAATGAGTACCATTGAGTACCCTAATGTTCAATCGAGTACCAAGCTCGGACGAGCATGCTCGCTCATCACTAGTGGGCAGCCATTTTTAGGTCTCTCCAATCAGAGCTTTGGCTGGGCATCTCAAAGATATTTACACAGTTGTCCCTAAGCCACTATTGTGCTGTCTTGGCTGTATGCCTTGGGTCATTGTCTTGTTGGAGAGGGACCCTTTGGCCCAGTCTTAGGTCCAGAGCATTATGCATCAGGTTCATACTAAGAACATCTTGGTAATTTGCTTCATTCCGCTTTGCCTCAGATCTGGACAGTGTTCCTGCACCAGAAGCTGAAAAAAATCAACCCACAGAATGATGCTGCCAGTAACATGCTTCAATGTAGAAATTATATTGGGCAGGACAAGAACAGTGCCTAGCTTTTACCTCGCATGATGCTTAGAATTTAAGCCACAAAGCGTTCAACATTCTAAAGAGAATCTTGCATCTTACTGTCTGAGGCTATATTGACACAGCATATCTTTTCATAAAATTATGGCCGTTGTTGCAATCGGCAACAACGGCCATACTTTGTACGAAAGGACACACTGTCTTATCTTCTATGGGATCCCGACGTAGCTTATACTATAGCATATGCTCCGGCAGGATCTCTTGCGGCGCCGCAAACAACTAACATGTCAGTTTTTTCCGGCCACTACTCAGTGAAACCATATCAGTGCACACTGTGGAGCGAGCAACTGCGGCCGCTTGCTCCAAAGTGTGCTGTTAAGATTTCTGATGCGGGCGTGCACGGATGCACCAGCATCAGAACCCTGCGGCCGAAAAGATGATCTTTTCAGAGACCGGCCGTTTCGTGACCCGCCGGGTCATGGAACGGACGGTCTCTCATGTTGTGTGAACATGGCCTTATAGTGATATTTTTTCCAAACTCCAGACTGAGGAGAAACTTTTTTCTGGTGGTGTGTCATAACTTCACATTGGTGATGTGCCAATATAACGGTTGACACTCTGGAAGTTTCTCTGATCTACACACCGTATCTTTGGAGCTCAGATAAAGTGATTAATGGGACCCTGGTCCCCTCTGTACCAAGGCTTTCCCCCCAATTACTTAGAAAAAGTTGGTAGACATACCAACTTTAGAGAAATAAAAGCACTATGCTCTTAAGGAGGAAAAAACAAAACACAAAAAATTTTAATTAGCCTGGTTTTTAAGGCCAAAATCCACTGTGTGATCAAAATATAATGTTATTGATCTTCAAATGAACATCATATGGAAAAAAAACACAATGTCAAAATGATTGTTTTGCTCACAAAAATAGAATACTTATAATGTGTTCAAAAACTTCTATGTAAACCAAAACGGTACCAAAACAAACTAAAAGTCATAGCTCAAACAATGAGCCCTTAAACAGCCTCAGGCCATGTTCACATGGCGTAATAGACCGGCCTTTCCGTGATCTGGACTGCAGTACCGGCCGGGATGATCTTTCAGCACGCAGAGGTTCTTATGCAGGCGCAACTGTGCGCGCCCGCATCAAACTCCCACAGCCACACACATGAAGCAAGCGGCCGGAGCCGCTCGCTTTCATCGTGCGAACTGACAGAGCTTTTGCGGCCGCTATTCATTGAATAGCGGCCGCAAAAAACTGACATGTCAGTTCTTAATGGTGCTGCGAGAGATTCCGGCCAGAGCGTATACTATGTGTTTACGCTCTGGCCGGGATCCCATAGAAGGCTAAGCAGCGTAGCTCTTTGTAAAAAGTACGCCGTTGTTGCCGATTGCAACAACGGTCATACTTTTACGAAAAGTTATGTTGTGTGACATAGCCTTATACATTAAAAAATATTAAAAGTACATAGTGGAGTATAAAGTAATTTTAAGCATATGTATTCTTTAAGGAAAAAGTAAAAAAATGTTAATAGTATTAAAATTAAAATAAAATCTATATACGATAATGGGTGTCAATGTAATCACACTGATCAACAAAATACACATAAAAATGTCTGCTATATAATAATTTGGATAGAAATATTATAAAACAACATTTTTTCTTATTTTTCAGTTTCAAGCCACAAATCAATCAAAATCTATCTATCTATTTATCTATCTATCTATCTATCTATCTATCTATCTATTTTTTAATATTATTTATTTATTTTTTGTTTCACTGACAAAAATAAAACTCAGTCCAGGAGGGGTTAAATAACTGTTGTCAGTGATCTGTGTACAAAATAGAAATATTATTTTTTTTCTTAAACCTTCTCTACAGCAGAGATTAAAGCAAGTGCTGGGACATGGTCACGAGTCTAGTGCTTGGTCACGAGTCTAGTGCTGTAGTTGATATCTTTAGTTTCATGTTACATTCCTAGAACCAGACTCCTATTCCACACCCCCCCCCCCCCCCCCCCCCCCCCCCCCCCCCCCCCCCCCCCCCCCCCCCCCCCCCCCCCCCCCCCCCCCCCCCCCCCCCCCCCCCCCCCCCCCCCCACCCCCCCCCCCCCCCCCCCCCCCCCCCCCCCCCCCCCCCCCCCCCCACCCCCCCCCCCCCCCCCCCCCCCCCCCCCCCCCCCCCCCCCCCCCCCCCACCCCCCCCCCCCCCCCCCCCCCCCCCCCCCCCCCCCCCCCCCCCCCCCCCCCCCCCCCCCCCCCCCCCCCCCCCCCCCACCCCCCCCCCCCCCCCCCCCCCCCCCCCCCCCCCCCCCCCCCCCACCCCCCCCCCCCCCCCCCCACCCCCCCCCCCCCCCCCCCCCCCCCCCCCCCCCCCCCACCCCCCCCCCCCCCCCCCCCCCCCCCCCCCACCCCCCCCCCCCCCCCCCCCCCCCCCCCCCCCCCCCCCACCCCCCCCCCCCCCCCCCCCCCCCCCCCCCCCCCCCCCCCCCCCCCCCCCCCCCCCACCCCCCCCCCCCCCCCCCCCCCCCCCCCCCCCCCCCCACCCCCCCCCCCCCCCCCCCCCCCCCCCACCCCCCCCCCCCCCCCCCCCCCCCCCCACCCCCCCCCCCCCCCCCCCCCCCCCCCCCCCCCCCCCCCCCCCCCCCCCCCACCCCCCCCCCCCCCCCCCCCCCCCACCCCCCCCCCCCCCCCCCCCCACCCCCCCCCCCCCCCCCCCCCCCCCCCCCCCCCCCACCCCCCCCCCCCCCCCCCCCCCCCCCCCCCCCCCCACCCCCCCCCCCCCCCCCCCCCCCCCCCCCCCCCCCCCCCCCCCCCCCCCCCCCCCCCCCCCCCCCCCCCCCCCCCCCCCCCCCCCCCCCCCCCCCCCACCCCCCCCCCCCCCCCCCCCCCCCCCACCCCCCCCCCCCCCCCCCCCCCCCCCCCCACCCCCCCCCCCCCCCCCCCCCCCCCACCCCCCCCCCCCCCCCCCCCCCCCCCACCCCCCCCCCCCCCCCCCCCCCCCCCCCCACCCCCCCCCCCCCCCCCCCCCCCCCCCCCCCCCCCCCCCCCCCCCCCCCCCCCCCCCCCCCACCCCCCCCCCCCCCCCCCCCCCCCCCCCCCCCCCCCCCCCCCCCCCCCCCCCCCCCCCCCCCCCCCCCCCCCCCCCCCCCCCCCCCCCCCCCCCCCCCCCCACCCCCCCCCCCCCCCCCCCCCCCCCCCCCCCCCCCCCCCCCCCCCCCCCCCCCCCCACCCCCCCCCCCCCCCCCCCCCCCCCCCCCCCCCCCCCCCCCCCCCCCCCCCCACCCCCCCCCCCCCCCCCCCCCCCCACCCCCCCCCCCCCCCCCCCCCCCCCCCCCCCCCCCCCCCCCCCCCCCCCCCCCCACCCCCCCCCCCCCCCCCACCCCCCCCCCCCCCCCCCCCCCCCCCCCCCCCCCCACCCCCCCCCCCCCCCCCCCCCCCCCCCCCCCCACCCCCCCCCCCCCCACCCCCCCCCCCCCCCCCCCCCCCCCCCCCCCCCCCCCCCCCCCCCCCCACCCCCCCCCCCCCCCCCCCCCCCCCCCCCCCCACCCCCCCCCCCCCCCCCCCCCCCCCCCCCCCCCCCCCCCCCCCCCCCCCCCCCCCCCCCCCCCCCCCCCCCCCCCCCCCCCCCCCCCCCCCCCCCCCCCCCCCCCCCCCCCCCCCCCCCCCCCCCCCCCCCCCCCCCCCCCCCCCCCCCCCCCCACCCCCCCCCCCCCCCCCCCCCCCCCCCCCCCACCCCCCCCCCCCCCCCCCCCCCCACCCCCCCCCCCCCCCCCCCCCCCCCCCCACCCCCCCCCCCCCCCCCCCCCCCCCCCCCCACCCCCCCCCCCCCCCCCCCCCCCCCCCCCCCCCCCCCCCCCCCCCCCCCACCCCCCCCCCCCCCCCCCCCCCCCCCCCCCCCCCCCCCCCCACCCCCCCCCCCCCCCCCCCCCCCCCCCCCCCCCCCCCCCCCCCCCCCCCCCCCCCCCCCCCACCCCCCCCCCCCCCCCCCCCCACCCCCCCCCCCCCCCCCCCCCCCCCCCCCCCCCCCCCCCCCCCACCCCCCCCCCCCCCCCCCCCCCCCCCCCCCCCCCCCCCCCCCCCCCCCCCCCCCCCCCCCCCCCCCCCCACCCCCCCCCCCCCCCCCCCCCCCCCCCCCCCCCCCCCCCCACCCCCCCCCCCCCCCCCCCCCCCCCCCCCACCCCCCCCCCCCCCCCCCCACCCCCCCCCCCCCCCCCCCCCCCCCC
>NW_027209084.1:22500-34582 GCF_027789765.1 Dendropsophus ebraccatus
CCCCCCCCCCACCCCCCCCCCCCCCCCCCCCCCCCCCCCCCCCCCCCCCCCCCCCCCCCCCCCCCCCCCCCCCCCACCCCCCCCCCCCCCCCCCCCCCCCCCCCCCCCCCCCCCCCCCCCCCCCCCCCCCCCCCCCCACCCCCCCCCCCCCCCCCCCCCCCCCCCCCCCCCCCCCCCCCCCCCCCCCCCCCCCCCCCCCCCCCCCCCCCCCACCCCCCCCCCCCCCCCCCCCCCCCCCCCCCCCCCCCCCCCCCCCCCCCCCCCCCCCCCCCCCCCCCCCCCCCCCCCGTGAAGGCCATTAGACAGCAGAAGAGAAAATAAAAGTAGAACCTGCCAAAAACATCCTCCTGAGATTCTAAGCTACCTGGGATATTTTTAATCCATATAACATGTCAAAGGTTATTCCAGTATTAGATGTGACACGCCATCACTTCATGACAAGTGACAATCTGACCCTGAGACATAACCATTCACCTGAATAAAGTCACAAAAGGCATGTTATAATCTCCTCTAAAAACCTGCTCTTGTCCACTCACTGCACCACAGAAAACTGCACCACAGTCTTATTTCTTGAAAGTAGAGATAAGGGAAGGGAATCAGGCAAATCCAGATTCTTTGCGGATGTCGTTGTCCTGTTCTGTGAGCAAATTCAACACAACTCCCACCAAAAGTCACTAAACATGGCGGCATTGATGACCCCTGCACATTAGCTTACAGTACTGTCACTAGGCGGGAGTAAAGGATTATCCATAATCCTTTGCAGCCGTCCAATCACCAGCAAGCCCCACTGTGATGTTAGCACCTCCCCCTCTATATAGGTGAGCTGCTTCCTGGAGTCAGCTTTGTGTGTAGTGGAGAGCAGGATAGCAGCAGGCATTTAGTGCAGAGCAGGGAGAGAAATAAAGAGAGACAGGACAGAGAGGATAGGAGGGTATATTGGTGGTGTTGTCTGTGGGTGTGCATTATACCAATCACTGGCTGCTGGCTGGGCATTATTCCAAGTAGCTGGCTTTGCTTTATACAATTCTCTGGATGTGCATTATACCAGACTTGGGAAATGGCTGTGAATTATACCAAGTAGCTAGTCGTGCATTGTACCAACTGACCGGGTGCTTGCTGTGCATGATATCAAGTCACTAAGTGGGCATTATACCAAGTAACTGGGTTTTGGTTTTGTTGTGTAATATACCAAGTTACTGGATGCTGGCTGTGCATTACGCCAAGTTGCTGGGTGTGCATTACACCAAGTCACTGGTAGCTGGCTGTTCCTTATATGAAGTCACTGGGTCCTGGCTGTGCATTATACCAAGGAACTTGGTTCTAGGTGTGCACTATATCAGTCACTAGGATCAGGTTGTACATTGTACCAAGTCGCTAACTGGGCATTATAGCAAGTAGCTGGTTGTGCATTATAGCAAGTAGCTGGGTGTGTATTATAGCAAGTAGCTGGGTGTGCATATACCAATCCTCTGGGTGTGCAATAAACCAAGTCACTGGGTGCTGGATGGGCACTATACCAAGTAGCTGGCTGTGCATTATACCAATTCACTGGGAGCTGGCTGAGCATCATATGAAGTAACTGGGTGCTGACGGTACATTATACCAAGTCCCTGGGATCTATGTATGCATTATACCAGGTCATTGGATGAAGGCTGTGCATTATACCAAGTAGCTGGGTGTGCATTATACCAATTCTCTGGGTTTGTACTATACTAAACTGGGTGCTGGCTGTGCATTAGCCAAGTCGCTCATTGTGCATTATATCAATTTGCTGTGTGTGCATTATACAAGTCACTGGGTGCTGGCTATGCTTTATATCAAGTCGCAGGGTATGCATTATATCAAGTTATTGGGCTCAGGGTGTGCATTATACCAAGTACAGATGTGCAAACTTTAAAAAAAAAGTTCATTTAAACGGTTTGTCAAATTTTACTGCAAAGTTTAGTTTAGTTTTAAACTAAACCAATCAAACCTCATTATAATAAGATAGGATGCTATCTATTAGTGATGAGCGAATACTGTTCGATCGAATAGATATTTGATCGAATAGTAAGGTATTCGACCTTTAGAATATTATCGAATAGTTCGCCGAATATTCGATAAATATTCGATAAGCGTTCAAATCCCCCAGCTTCCGGTTTTTACCTCCAAGTGGTCGAATAGATGTTTTTCAATTATCAAATACTTGTTCCCATTGACTTTAATGGGATTGAATATTCGATCGAATATTCGAATATTCTGAGATATTCGTATGAATATCGAATATTCGAATATTTCACTATTCGCTCATCACTACTATCTATGTTAGTGGTAATATTACTTACTATAGGTTCAAGAGTCAGCAAGAGCTATTCCAGTGAAAAAAAGGGAAAATTTCTTAGTGCACAAAAATGTCAATCTCAGGGCATATGACTTTCACTATTTTTGACACAATACAGCATTGAAGCTGTCAGTAGCAGATGTTGCTGACTAATTTGGCTGATAAGTGTTGTAAAATAATGTTTTCTGTCAGGACAGCAGTGGGTGTAGTGGATCTCCAGCTTAAAATGAATTTCTTACAGGGCAGAAGTTCGTGTTTGTGGATCAGTGGTGTAAAATTGAGGTTTCTTCAAGGACAGCAGTGAACGTTGGTGAATCAGTGGCACAAAACAGATTTTTCTCCATGGACAGCAGTGACGTTGGTGGATCAGCGGTATATACTTAATTTTTTTCCAGGACAACAGTAGACGTTGGTGGATCAGCAGTGGTGTATACTTACGTTTTCTCCATAGACAGCAGTGGACATTGGTGGATCAGTGACATAAATGGATGCTTTCTACAAGGACACTGGAAACCTCAATGTGGCAGCACCGTTAGGGGCAATCAATTTACCGTGTTGTTGGCTTTAGGCAAATAGCATGAGGGTCCTGATTCTTTCCTACATGCAGTCGTGGGGTGGCATTCTGTGCTGCCACATAGAAGTTGTACCTGGCTTTTAACCCAAATCCAACCTACTTTATGATCACAGATGCTGCATACATATCATGTTTTTGATACTGTATGCAGTTGCCACCGAGACAGAAAAAAAGGCAGCGGGTATGTGTTTGTAGCAGTTGTGCTGCTTGACTGCTGTTGAGTGGCGCTGCTGTCTTAGTGTACCAATTGAGAGCCTGGGCCTTCTTGAATGCTACTCTGCCAACTAGCTAATGGTGTACCTCTTGGTGTACCCTGAGCCTTCCCCTTTGCCTCTGGAACAACAAGTTGTTCTGATGCTGGCTTGGTGGAACAAACACATTTAAGTGCCCTGGTGAACATGACAATGTCATCATCGTAGTCAGGGATGAATGTTTCCTTTTCAAGGCTCTCTTCTTCCAGTGGCATGTTTTTCATGTTGCTTTGTAAGAAGATTCCCCTGCCTGGCTCTCTTGAATGCTTTTGGACTTAGCAACTCCTACAATTTCAACGCATCCTTCCAAAGTTTGACTGTCCTCCCACTCCTCAATGAGATCCTCTGATTACAACGGCTGGGAGTCCGGGGAGTTTCCTCTGCCCCGTCTCCTGTCGTGTCTTGGCCCCAGTTATTGTCAGGTACCATCCTCCCACACTGAAAGTACCTAACATTAACTGGGGACTGATATCATGAGGATCTTCACCACCCTGTCAAGGTCTTTTGAGTATATTCTGCACTTTGGCATTATGTGATCTATATCCACAGAGCCATGATTAAGGGTGAGTATGTCCGAAGCATGTCAGCCTTTTAAATAAATTTCTATAAAGCATTCTTTGATTTTACGAGAGCTGGAGACTTTTTTTTCTACAACATAATGAATAGAATGAGACTTTATTTATGTTTTCTGATTTCTCTGGAAATGTTATAATCATGGTGCACTAGTGCACATTATATAATAAAGTTATTAAGAAACTTGCACAGTGCTTGCAATATTAGGGTTTATTCTCTTCCAAGCATTTATTACATACAGAACATCAATATGGTTTTAGTAATATAACTAAGATGTAAAAGAGACTGACTAGTTAACACAGATTGTACGATTATTACAAGGCGTTGTTTCACAATGGTAGTCTCAGAAAAGGAAAAACATTTATGAATAAACATAATTCTGTCTTAGTTAATGCTAACACAAATTTTAGCCAAAATGATCCTATGTTCCAGGAGAGATTTAGCAAACACATCTTAGACCTACTTCCATCATTCTACAGCATTTTGAGCCTGTGAGCTAATTTATATCCTAGTGTCTATAAGTCATGTGATGGTGTTATTGTTAACACCAAAACTGGAATATATATTTTGAATTGTTATCAGTACATTTTACTGGCTGTTACCTTAATGCTATAATATCTATATTTCAAATACATTTGTGCCTCCACCCATGCTTTTCACCATAATCTGTATTATCACTCCACGTCCACATTACTTGACCTCATTATTTATACTAAATATTATGCTTTAAAACCATTTAATGACCATTGATTTATGTCCTACGAGAGTAGACCAGCCATTCTGGCATTAGGGCAGACCTTAATGCTCATGGTTGAAAGTAGCCCATAGCTTTTATGTTGAATACAGCAGTAATAATGGATAAAGGGGTTGCCTCATAAGACAATCCTTCTCTATATTAGAACAACTACATGTCAGAGAGGGCTTTACTGTTACAAGGCTCATTTAAAAGCCACAATTGCAAAGCCACTCAAAGAGAAGCTTCTCATCTTTTCCTCTGGTGGATAAAGGCCCCTATGTATTTTTTGATGGCCATAAATGGCTTATAAACATTTAACCGCCTGCCTAGTATCCTGAAGCTCTCCCTTATACTACCCAAAGAGCTCTTAGACAAGGTATGGATTCCAGCAAACCTTTAAAGGGTTTGTAAGTTAAGTTTTACATTGTAAGATGAGGCCTCCATGCACTGAGCTCATTTTTATCCAGCACTTTCCACAAATGTTTAATCAGATTAAGATTTCAGAAATTTAACATCCAAAGTTTAGACTTTTTGTTATGTTCCTTAAACCTTTAATTTTTGGAGTATGGCAGGGCAGATTATCCTACAGTATACACAATGCATGCTACAGTTTTCATATTGATAGAAAACCTTCTAACATAAAACTCATACTGCTGTTTATAAAGTTTTAAAATACAATTTCTTTGTGCTATGCATGGAGGACTTGTACCTGATACACTTTCTTGACAAAATACAAACCAAATTGAAGAATAGTATTGAATGAATCATTAAACAAATCATTAAAGAAAAATCACCACTAAGTTATGATTGAAAAGAGAAATATATAAATCTATATGTGGGTCTGCTTACATCATAGCTTCTTAAGTACCACTATATAATGATTACATCTTTTTTCCAATCTTTTCGATGTTATTAAAAAACAAAACACATTCTTTTCTAGATTACAACAGATCATTAGAACAATAGTTCCCTATTTCTTGATAGAAAAATGTCCATCACCCATCAATATTATTGGCATTAACTGACTGTATTGGTTGGTAATTGTTGACAGAAACAAATGTGCGCATATACAAAACAAACTGTATAATGGCATGACAGCCTGACTGTTAGTTTATACATCCAGATGTACCATAAGGCTATGTTCACACAAATTTTTTCTGCTCTGTTTAAAATGACGTCCGTTATTTTGAGTAAAAAATAACGGACGCTATTTAGCTGTCTAGCCTCCCCTTAGTGCAATGACTGGTGTTTGTACATTTTAGTTAGAGGTTACTAATTGCACTTTGGGTGCGGCTTAATTAAAAAGTCCATTGAGTTTAATAGTAAAAACGGAGAAGAACGGTGACAAAAGAAAAACTGTGTGTGAACAACTAATAAAAAGTTCGCTGTTTCCAAAAGACGTCCGAAAATTGGACGTTTGTCTTCCTATTGACTTCAATGCATTGCCATTGCAGTCAGTTAAATCGCGGCAAAAACGGACGTTTTTTTTAAATATCAAAATCGGTCACCTTTTCTCAATTTTGACATTGTGTAAACATAGCCTATCATGTTTTTCAACATTAACCTAAAAAATACACATGAATGGGCTCAGCACAAAGGGAATCTGTATGTTGCAATTTACATCTCATACTCTAATGCTCTTAGAACAAGGAGACACCTGATATATTTGATATATCCCTCTTTGCCTCTATATCATTGAAATATGCTTTTAATACCTGGTGCAAAGCATCAAAGAGGCATTTCCAAGCCCAGATGATGAGTGCTGTAACACAACCGTGCACCCCCTCCCATCCCTATTCTTGCTTGGGATTTCCAATGGATGTACAATGCAGCTGAAAGGTTTGCTTTAATTTTCATGGTTCAGTTCAGTAAAAGTTTGTGGTGCCCACATGTTAAAGACTCAGGCTATGTATACACACTGTTAAATGACGGTCAATTTTATTAGATGAATGACATTTAAAGAAAAATAATGGCCATTATTTTCAAACAAAATCTGTTATTTTATGAAAACAGGTAATATTTGTATAATATTTTATCAAAAAGTTATTTTTCTTTAAATGAGGACCATGCAATAAAAACGGGTGATATTTTGATGGTTTGTAAACATAGCCTCAGGAGTACATGTATCAACATGTTTGTGTTCTTTTTTTGGCTAATACTGTTTTTGTGCACAGCTTATTTTCTAGTGCGACATTTATTAAGGCAAATTAGCTAGATTTCTCCAGTTTATCCCGCATTCATCATTTATCAGTTTTTGTGCCAGGAACATTCATGGTTTCAGATTAGCTACCATTTTTATCAGCTGATTTATTATTTACTTTTTTTTTTTTGCTAAATGTGTAATTTTTAGCAGTAGTTTTTTTTAATAGTTTTAGGCAAAAATGTGCAAAATAAATTGCTCAAGAATTATCAATTCAATTGCTATAAAATTTTGTGCAGCCCATAAGGTACCACCTACTCAAAAAAAAGGAAGCATGTGATACATGCCCACCTCAATGTTAATCTTAAAATCTGGCCATCTGAAAGCAACCTATATTTATATTAAACCTCTAATGGACAGTTTTTGCTTTTTTGCTTTTGATTCTTTCTCACTATCTAAAAA
This sequence comes from Dendropsophus ebraccatus, assembly GCF_027789765.1. Classification (NCBI taxonomy): domain Eukaryota; kingdom Metazoa; phylum Chordata; class Amphibia; order Anura; family Hylidae; genus Dendropsophus; species Dendropsophus ebraccatus. The sequence goes on from NW_027209084.1 coordinate 29,557, forward strand.
CCATTTAAGAACCATTAAAAGTTTTTTATTTTTATATCAAAGAGGGCTTGTTTTTTGTGGGACTAGTTGTAGTTTTTAAGACCATGTCAGGGGTAGGGAACCCTGGCTGTCCAACTGTTGCAAATCTACAACTCCCATCATTCCTGGAAGCTTTAGCTGTCCAGGCATGATGGGAGTTGTAGTTTTGGAACAGCTGGAGAGCCAAGGTTTCCTACCCCCGGCTATGTTTACAAGCAGTATATTTGCTGTTGAACAGTTGCAGAAAATGTTCAATGTTTCTGCACTACAACAAATCATTGTGCTTAAAATTAGTTGCAAATCTGTTAGAGATCAGTTGCAGAAAATTTAGAGGATATGACTATGTTCCCACTTCAGAAACATAGTCGGGGAAAGCGGCCATCTCTCTATATAGGTGGCAGCTAAATATGATCATGATCATTATTAGTGGCCGTGTATATAAGAGACAACTGTCTTTGTCTGATATGTTCCAACTGGGAACATTGCCTTAGAATGTACCCTAATAGCACCTTTTCTTTACCTTATAATTTAATAAGGTATAGGGGGAAAAAATAAAGAGAGAGAAAGAGAAAGCTGACACGACAACTGTGGTTATCTGTGGTTGGTACAATTACAGAAATATCAACTTTAGTTTTTGCTCTGCTTAACTATTAAAAAAAAAATCTTTTATGAACCCTTTATGCTGGTTTCACACATGTCCATTTTTACTGCCACTGCTGTTTTTGTACCAAAACTAGAAGTGGATCAAACAGGACAATTACTCCCTATATTTTCCATAATTTGAATCCACTTCTGGCTTTGGCACAAAAACTGCAGTAAGCTGGGTTCACACAACTTTTTTTTCATCATTTTTGCAAAAAAACAGATGAAAAATGGATGAAAAAAAATGCATTTGTGTGCATCCCTTTGATCTGTTTTTTCTATGATTTCCATTATTTAAAAAATAAATAAAAAATGGATCAAAACACCTTTTTAACGTACACAAGAAATAAGGTCAGCTGCCTTTTTGTGTAAGTTAAAATAAAAAAAGATGCATTTTGATCCCTTTTTTAAGTTAATGTAAAAATGGATCAAAACGGATAAACACAAATGCATTGATTTTTCCATCAGTTTTTTATTTGTTTTCTGTTTCCTTGCAAAAATGTATGATAAAAACATAGTGTGATAAATGTGACTTTTTGTTTTGTTTTCCTCTATGCCCTTTAGGATATTAGATGATCAAAAATGGGCAATTTTTGCATTTATGCCCCCATTCATCAAGCTACATTAGGTTAATATACCTTTTTTTTTCCTTTTACTCAAAAAATAGCATAGTAGTCAGTTTTGTTATTTTATCCAAATGTACCCCACACAGAAAGTATGCTGCTTGGCATATTTTTATACAGGAGAACCTTTGGGTGCCACTTTTTTTGTGATGTTTGACTACAGACTTATTAGTTGAGAAAGGCTATGTTCACACGGTTTTTTTTTTTTCAGCTCTGTTTAAAATGACGTCTATTTAGCTGTCCGGCCTCCCCTTAGTGCAATGATAGCTGTTGGTACATTAGTCTAGTTTGGGGTTACCAATTGCACTTTGGGTGTGGCTTAATTAAAAAGTCCATTGAATTTAATAGTAAAAACGGAGAAAGAACAGGGACAAAAGAAAAACTGTGTGTGAACAACTAATTTTAAAAAATCCGCTACTTGCAAAAGACATCCGAAAATAATAATCATGTTCATTATTTTGATGTCCATGGTAAAAACGTCTGTTATTCAATGCATTGTGTGCATTGGACGTCCGTCTTCCCATTGACTTAAATGCATTGCCACTGCAGTCAGTTAAATTGCGGCAAAAACTGGCGTTTTTTAAGCATAAAACTCGTCCGCCTTTTCTCTATTTTTGACTTTGTGTGAACATAGCCAAACAGTAAAAGAGTACCATAGGTATACTATTTATCTGTTTCTTTCAACAACAATAACAATACTAGAAGTAGAAGCAGAAATTGATGCACTGTGGAAAGATTGGTTTTGATTAAAAAATATAAAATACACATCTTAAAAATAACAGCAGTAAAGTAAAATGTTGATGGTGGTGTTGTTGTTATTAATATTATTATTAGGGCTGTTGTTATTATAATATACAATTCTATCATATTTAGTTGTAAGAAGTTTTACTTTGCATGAATTTACAACAACATAAAAATCCCAATATCTGCATTTTCTCAACTGGTTAAACTGGTTAAACTGGTTTTAAGGCTATGTTCACACTATGTAAAAACAACATCCATATTTCATAGCAACGGCCAATGTTATGAAATACCACTGTTGTTTTTTCATAGTTTGAACATAGCTTAAAGGGGTATTTCAATGGAAAAAAAAAAACATGTTATCAAAATAACTGGTGCTAAAAAGTTATACAGGTTTGTAAATTACCTCTATTTTTAAACTCCATACTCTATTATGACATTAAAAGTATAATCCTAAAACAAATAAAATGTTGTACTGAAATCAGTCCCTAAAACTTGACTGTTAAAAACAACACATTTTTTAAAGACTATATTGTGCGCAAACAACACTTCAAACTACAATCCAGACTTTGATGGGATGATTCAGTATGACAGGTATGATACATTAAATGTTTCAGTCTAATTGACCATTCACAGGACATATTATGGATATATCTTCTCTCTCACAACATGTTTCCCAATGGTTATATGTTACTCTTGTCTTTTTTTAATGTGTTTCTTATAAAATATTCCACCCAAGGCACGAATGAATAGGGGACAGAACGTGGCTCTTATAAAATAAGAAAACAAAAAAGCATGGCGCTATCATTCTCTTGACTTATGAGCCATAAATATAAACTAAAAAAGTGAAATTGTTATTTTCCCCACTTTCCATTACTTAGTTTTCGCTGTTTTTATTATTTTAAACATCATTTTATGAAAATTATAAAAGTTATATAATTTTACAATTTTATCCGTAACAATTCAGTGTAACTCATGAAAATATAAAAGAAAAAAAAAATCCTGGGCTTTGCAAAATTATTTTAAAATACTTAAATTTGCAAAAGCTAAACAGGTGGAAAGAAATACATTATTTTAAATTAACAAAAAAAAAAAAAAAGATAAAAGGGGAAAAAAAGGAAAAAAAATTAATTTTATGCTTCCCCAAACCAAACAATTGTGTTGCCTCTTACAACCTCAGTAATCTCACAATTTAATTTGTTAAGTCGTCCATCTAGAATAAACAGTGATTCCTTAGAGGGTGTCATTAAGTACTGTCCAAAGAGGCCACTCTCGATGAAATTCGATTTTTTGAGCTCCATGCCCCATTGTTCTAGTTTCATTGGTTCTTTAAGGCTCTTTATCATTTTCACTTTTCCAGATGAGAGCTCTACAAAAAGAACATCAGTTTGTGTACTGGGCTTGCATAGACATTGTACTGGTGAGCTTCTATGAATGATGATTGAAGGCCACATCAGATATATGCAAATTGGTATGGATGACAAATAATCCTGGATTTCTCCTTGAATTGTTATTAGTTGTACACTCATGATTCCTTTTATATCATCAATGCTGACAAGGTAGTGACCATCAGGAGAGACATAAGGAGTGCCAGTAACATCCTTGTTGTATCCAATAACAGCATCAGTTACGCCATCAACTATTACTTGAGGAAGAATTGCTCCAGTTGTATCAGGCTTACAATGGATAAAGTAATATCCACCGAGGTGGGTGTAAGCCAAAGATTGAGGGATGCAATTATAGTCTTTTAAGCTTACTGTCTTGATATAAGACATTGTCTCCAAATCAATTTTCAGAAGAGCTTGCTCATCTTTATGAAGGATGAACCCGAACCTAAAAGAAAAAATAAGGTAGCTTGAAGGATGAGCTGATTCTTAACTTTTTAGAATACACTTAACTATATTACATATTTTATTACATAAACAGCCTGAATAACTTGTGTTCAATACTAATGATTTTATCATATATCTAGTAACGCAAATTTTAAGAGATCTTTTAAGTGACCGTTTAAGCTCCTTTGGGTGAAGTTTCCTTGTGTACATCAATATTTACAGCAGACAGTAAATATGATTTCCAGTAGATGTTTCTTTCTGTGATAAAAAGTACAGATTGATGTAAATTTGCACTGGAAAGCATGCTGGAAGCAAAACTATTAATACCTGAAGTCTAAATGTTTTTCATCACTACAATAGAATGACAGTTTACCAGTAATGGATTTTCTCTTTTTGAGATGTTCTGCAGAGGTTTTCTATGCATACTGTGCACTTACTTTGCCATAACACATCTGTTCTTTATTTTGTGAAAACTAACATAAAACAATGACATTAACACCATTGATAGGTCAAAGGAAAAGCACTTATTATTGTGTGGCAAAGGCATCTAAGAAAGAGGTGGAATGGCATTAGGCACCAAACCAACAGTCAGTATCTGAAGTTTATGTGCAAAAAGCAGAACAAATTAAAAGTGTTAAAAATCTGAGATACTTTAAAAAGGATCATATTGTGATGGCTAGAAAATGGCTAATAGCATCACTAAAAGAGTAGGCCTTGGGGTGCTCCTAGTATGCAGTTTATTAGTACCTACTAAAAGTAGGCCAAGAAACTTGAACTGAGAAATGGTTAATTAGAGTCCAACACTCATTAATTCATTTTGGGAGAAAAGGCTAGCCTGTATGGTCTGATTGGACAGAAAAGCTATCCAAAATTTTTAAGAAAATGAATTCTGGCTAAGACGGAAAGGTTGTAATGACAAAATATTTAATCTTTAAAAAACTTCTAATAGTAGCATTATACAATCACTTCACAAATGGCACCCAAGTGTGTGCAACATATATACAGTATGAGCAGGATACAATTTCATTGTCTGTGCAGATGGGCTATGGATATGAAAGGGTAAAAAGACAAAGAAAAGTATCTTAGGCAACCATTATTATACATCACGTTACCCTATGGATAAAATTACCTATATCTCACCCTATTCTTAACATGCCCTGCCTATCATAG